>NW_027635180.1:0-73398 GCF_949748355.1 Melanostigma gelatinosum | reverse complement strand
AATATTTTTTTTTCCAAAGTAACTAAAAAAATATTTTTTTTTCCAAAGTAACTAAAAAAATATTTTTTTTTCCAAAGTAACTAAAAAAATATTTTTTTTCCAAAGTAACTAAAAAAATATTTTTTTTCCAAAGTAACTAAAAAAATATTTTTTTTTCCAAAGTAACTAAAAAAATATATTTTTTTCCAAAGTAACTAAAAAAATATTTTTTTTTCCAAAGTAACTAAAAGAATATTTTTTTCCAAAGTAACTAAAAAAATATTTTTTTTCCAAAGTAACTAAAAAAATATTTTTTTTTCCAAAGTAACTAAAAAAATATTTTTTTTTCCAAAGTAACTAAAAAAATATTTTTTTTTCCAAAGTAACTAAAAAAATATTTTTTTTTCCAAAGAAACTAAAAAAAATTTTTTTTTCCCAAAGTAACTAAAAAAATATTTTTTTTTCGAAAGAAACTAAAAAAATTTTTTTTTTTCCAAAGTAACTAAAAATTTTTTTTTTCCAAAGTAACTAAAAAAATTATTTTTTTTCCAAAGTAACTAAAAAAATATTTTTTTTTCCAAAGTAACTAAAAAAAATTTTTTTTTTCCAAAGTAACTAAAAAAATATTTTTTTTTCCAAAGTAATTAAAAAAATATTTTTTTTTCCAAAGTAACTAAAAAAAATTTTTTTTTTCCAAAGTAACTAAAAAAATATTTTTTTTTCCAAAGTAACTAAAAAAATATTTTTTTTTCCAAAGAAACTAAAAAAATATTTTTTTTTCCAAAGTAACTAAAAAATTTTTTTTTTTTCCAAAGTAACTAAAAAAATATTTTTTTTCCCAAAGTAACTAAAAAAATATTTTTTTTTCCAAAGTAACTAAAAAAATATTTTTTTTTCCAAAGAAACTAAAAAAATATTTTTTTTTCCAAAGTAACTAAAAAAATATTTTTTTTTCCAAAGTAACTAAAAAAATATTTTTTTTTCCAACGTAACTAAAAAAATATTTTTTTTCCCAAAGAAACTAAAAAAATATTTTTTTTTCCAAAGTAACTAAAAAAAATTTTTTTTCCCAAAGTAACTAAAAAATATTTTTTTTTTCCAAAGTAACTAAAAAAATATATTTTTTTCCAAAGTAACTAAAAAAATATTTTTTTTCCAAAGTAACTAAAAAAATATTTTTTTTCCAAAGTAACTAAAAAAATATTTTTTTTTCCAAAGTAACTAAAAAAATTTTTTTTTTCCAAAGTAACTAAAAAAATATTTTTTTTTCCAAAGTAACTAAAAAAATATTTTTTTTTCCAAAGAAACTAAAAAAATATTTTTTTTTCCAAAGTAACTAAAAAAATATTTTTTTTTCCAAAGAAACTAAAAAAATATTTTTTTTTCCAAAGTAACTAAAAAATATTTTTTTTTTCCAAAGAAACTAAAAAAATATTTTTTTTTCCAAAGTAACTAAAAAAATATTTTTTTTTCCAAAGAAACTAAAAAAATATTTTTTTTTCCAAAGTAACTAAAAAAATATTTTTTTTTCCAAAGAAACTAAAAAAATATTTTTTTTTCCAAAGTAACTAAAAAAATATTTTTTTTTCCAAAGTAACTAAAAAAATATTTTTTTTTCCAAAGTAACTAAAAAAATATTTTTTTTTCCAAAGTAACTAAAAAAATATTTTTTTTTCCAAAGTAACTAAAAAAATATTTTTTTTTCCAAAGTAACTAAAAAAATATTTTTTTTTCCAAAGTAACTAAAAAAATATTTTTTTTTCCAAAGTAACTAAAAAAATATTTTTTTTTCCAAAGTAACTAAAAGAATATTTTTTTTCACAAAGTAACTAAAAAAATATTTTTTTTCCAAAGTAAGTAAAAAAATATTTTTTTTTCCAAAGTAACTAAAAAAATATTTTTTTTTCCAAAGTAACTAAAAAAATATTTTTTTTTCCAAAGTAACTAAAAAAATATTTTTTTTTCCAAAGAAACTAAAAAAAAAAAATTTTTCCCAAAGTAACTAAAAAAATATTTTTTTTTCGAAAGAAACTAAAAAAAAAATTTTTTTTCCAAAGTAACTAAAAATTTTTTTTTTTTCCAAAGTAACTAAAAAAATTATTTTTTTTCCAAAGTAACTAAAAAAATATTTTTTTTTCCAAAGTAACTAAAAAATTTTTTTTTTTTCCAAAGTAACTAAAAAAATTATTTTTTTTCCAAAGTAATTAAAAAAAATTTTTTTTTTCCAAAGTAACTAAAAAAAATTTTTTTTTTCCAAAGTAACTAAAAAAATATTTTTTTTTCCAAAGTAACTAAAAAAATATTTTTTTTTCCAAAGAAACTAAAAAAAATATTTTTTTTTCCAAAGTAACTAAAAATTTTTTTTTTTTTCCAAAGTAACTAAAAAAATATTTTTTTTCCCAAAGTAACTAAAAAAATATTTTTTTTTCCAAAGTAACTAAAAAAATATTTTTTTTTCCAAAGAAACTAAAAAAATATATTTTTTTCCAAAGTAACTAAAAAAATATTTTTTTTTCCAAAGTAACTAAAAAAATATTTTTTTTTCCAACGTAACTAAAAAAATATTTTTTTTCCCAAAGAAACTAAAAAAATATTTTTTTTCCAAAGTAACTAAAAAATTTTTTTTTTTTCCAAAGAAACTAAAAAAATATTTTTTTTTCCAAAGTAACTAAAAAATATTTTTTTTTCCAAAGTAACTAAAAAAATATTTTTTTTTCCAAAGTAACTAAAAAAAAATTTTTTTTTCCAAAGTAACTAAAAAAATATTTTTTTTTCCAAAGTAACTAAAAAAATATTTTTTTTTTCCAAAGTAACTAAAAAAATATTTTTTTTTCCAAAGTAACTAAAAAAATATTTTTTTTTCCAAAGTAACTAAAAAAATATTTTTTTTTCCAAAGTAACTAAAAAAAAATTTTTTTTTCCAAAGTAACTAAAAAAATATTTTTTTTTCCAAAATAACTAAAAAAATATTTTTTTTTCCAAAGTAACTAAAAAAATATTTTTTTTCCAAAGTAACTAAAAAAATATTTTTTTTTCCAAAGTAACTAAAAAAATATTTTTTTTCCCAAAGAAACTAAAAAAATATTTTTTTTTCCAAAGTAACTAAAAAAATATTTTTTTTTCCAAAGAAACTAAAAAAATATTTTTTTTTCCAAAGTAACTAAAAAAAATTTTTTTTTCCAAAGAAACTAAAAAAATATTTTTTTTTCCAAAGTAACTAAAAAAAATATTTTTTTTCCAAAGTAACTAAAAAAATATTTTTTTTTCCAAAGAAACTAAAAAAATATTTTTTTTTCCAAAGTAACTAAAAAAAATTTTTTTTTTCCAAAGTAACTAAAAAAATATTTTTTTTTCCAAAGTAACTAAAAAAATATTTTTTTTTCCAAAGTAACTAAAAAAATATTTTTTTTTCCAAAGTAAGTAAAAAAAAATTTTTTTTTCCAAAGTAACTAAAAAAATATTTTTTTTTCCAAAGTAACTAAAAAAATATTTTTTTCCCAAAGTAACAAAAAAAATATTTTTTTTTCCAAAGTAACTAAAAAAATATTTTTTTTTCCAAAGTAACTAAAAAAATATTTTTTTTTCCAAAGTAACTAAAAAAATATTTTTTTTTCCAAAGAAACTAAAAAAATATTTTTTTTTCCAAAGTAACTAAAAAAAAAAATTTTTTTCCAAAGTAACTAAAAAATTATTTTTTTTCCCAAAGTAACTAAAAAAATATTTTTTTTTCCAAAGTAACTAAAAAAAATATTTTTTTTTCCAAAGTAACTAAAAAAATTTTTTTTTTTCCAAAGTAACTAAAAAAATAATTTTTTTTCCAAAGTAACTAAAAAAAATTTTTTTTCCCAAAGTAACAAAAAAAATATTTTTTTTTCCAAAGTAACTAAAAAAATATTTTTTTTTCCAAAGTAACTAAAAAAATATTTTTTTTTCCAAAGTAACTAAAAAAATATTTTTTTTTCCAAAGTAACTAAAAAAATATATTTTTTTCCAAAGTAACTAAAAAAATATTTTTTTTTCCAAAGTAACTAAAAAAATATTTTTTTTTCCAAAGTAATTAAAAAAATATTTTTTTTTCCAAAGTAACTAAAAAAATATTTTTTTTTCCAAAGTAACTAAAAAAATATTTTTTTTTCCAAAGTAACTAAAAAAATATTTTTTTTTCCAAAGAAACTAAAAAAATATTTTTTTTCCAAAGTAACTAAAAAATTTTTTTTTTTTCCAAAGTAACTAAAAAAATATATTTTTTTCCAAAGTAACTAAAAAAATATTTTGTTTTCCAAAGAAACTAAAAAAATATTTTTTTTTCCAAAGTAACTAAAAAAAAATTTTTTTTTCCAAAGTAACTAAAAAATTATTTTTTTCCCAAAGTAACTAAAAAAATATTTTTTTTTCCAAAGTAACTAAAAAAATATTTTTTTTTTCCAAAGTAACTAAAAAAATATTTTTTTTTCCAAAGTAACTAAAAAAATATTTTTTTCCCAAAGTAACTAAAAAAATATTTTTTTTTCCAAAGTAACTAAAAAAATATTTTTTTTTCCAAAGTAACTAAAAATTTTTTTTTTTTCCAAAGTAACTAAAAAAATATTTTTTTTTCCAAAGTAACTAAAAAAAATTTTTTTTCCCAAAGTAACTAAAAAATATTTTTTTTTTCCAAAGTAACTAAAAAAATATTTTTTTTTCCAAAGTAACTAAAAAAATATTTTTTTTCCAAAGTAACTAAAAAAATATTTTTTTTCCAAAGTAACTAAAAAATTTTTTTTTTTTCCAAAGTAACTAAAAAAAATTTTTTTTTTCCAAAGTAACTAAAAAAATATTTTTTTTTCCAAAGTAACTAAAAAAATATTTTTTTTTCCAAAGAAACTGAAAAAATATTTTTTTTCCAAAGTAACTAAAAAAATATTTTTTTTTCCAAAGAAACTAAAAAAATATTTTTTTTTCCAAAGTAACTAAAAAATATTTTTTTTTTCCAAAGAAACTAAAAAAATATTTTTTTTTCCAAAGTAACTAAAAAAATATTTTTTTTTCCAAAGAAACTAAAAAAATATTTTTTTTTCCAAAGTAACTAAAAAAATATTTTTTTTTCCAAAGAAACTAAAAAAATATTTTTTTTTCCAAAGTAACTAAAAAAATATTTTTTTTTCCAAAGTAACTAAAAAATATTTTTTTTTCCAAAGTAACTAAAAAAATATTTTTTTTTCCAAAGTAACTAAAAAAATATTTTTTTTCCAAAGTAACTAAAAAAATATTTTTTTTTCCAAAGTAACTAAAAAAATATTTTTTTTTCCAAAGTAACTAAAAAAATATTTTTTTTCCCAAAGTAACTAAAAAAATATTTTTTTTCCAAAGTAACTAAAAAAATATTTTTTTTTCCAAAGTAACTAAAAAAATATTTTTTTTTCCAAAGTAACTAAAAAAATATTTTTTTTTCCAAAGAAACTAAAAAAATATTTTTTTTTCCAAAGAAACTAAAAAAAAAATTTTTTTCCCAAAGTAACTAAAAAAATATTTTTTTTTCGAAAGAAACTAAAAAAAATTTTTTTTTTCCAAAGTAACTAAAATTTTTTTTTTTTCCAAAGTAACTAAAAAAATTATTTTTTTTCCAAAGTAACTAAAAAAATATTTTTTTTTCCAAAGTAACTAAAAAATTTTTTTTTTTTCCAAAGTAACTAAAAAAATATTTTTTTTTCCAAAGTAATTAAAAAAATATTTTTTTTTCCAAAGTAACTAAAAAAATATTTTTTTTTCCAAAGTAACTAAAAAAATATTTTTTTTTCCAAAGTAACTAAAAAAATATTTTTTTTTCCAAAGAAACTAAAAAAATATTTTTTTTTCCAAAGTAACTAAAAAATATTTTTTTTTCCAAAGTAACTAAAAAAATATTTTTTTTCCCAAAGTAACTAAAAAAATATTTTTTTTTCCAAAGTAACTAAAAAATATTTTTTTTTCCAAAGTAACTAAAAAAATATTTTTTTTTCCAAAGTAACTAAAAAAATATTTTTTTTCCAAAGTAACTAAAAAAATATTTTTTTTTCCAAAGTAACTAAAAAAAATTTTTTTTTTCCAAAGTAACTAAAAAAATATTTTTTTTTCCAAAGTAACTAAAAAAATATATTTTTTTCCAAAGTAACTAAAAAAATAATTTTTTTTTCCAAAGTAACTAAAAAAATAATTTTTTTTCCAAAGTAACTAAAAAAATATTTTTTTTTCCAAAGAAACTAAAAAAATATATTTTTTTCCAAAGTAACTAAAAAAATATTTTTTTTCCCAAAGAAACTAAAAAAATATTTTTTTTTCCAAAGTAACTAAAAAAAATTTTTTTTTTCCAAAGAAACTAAAAAAATATTTTTTTTTCCAAAGTAACTAAAAAATATTTTTTTTTCCAAAGTAACTAAAAAAATATTTTTTTTTCCAAAGTAACTAAAAAAATATTTTTTTTTCCAAAGTAACTAAAAAAATATTTTTTTTTCCAAAGTAACTAAAAAAATATTTTTTTTTTCCAAAGTAACTAAAAAAATATTTTTTTTTCCAAAGTAACTAAAAAAATATTTTTTTTTCCAAAGTAACTAAAAAAATATTTTTTTTTCCAAAGTAACTAAAAAAATATTTTTTTTTCCAAAGTAACTAAAAAAATATTTTTTTTTCCAAAATAACTAAAAAAATATTTTTTTTTCCAAAGTAACTAAAAAAATATTTTTTTTCCAAAGTAACTAAAAAAATATTTTTTTTTCCAAAGTAACTAAAAAAATATTTTTTTTTCCAAAGTAACTAAAAAAAATTTTTTTTTTCCAAAGTAACTAAAAAAATATTTTTTTTTCCAAAGAAACTAAAAAAATATTTTTTTTCCAAAGTAACTAAAAAAATATTTTTTTTTCCAAAGTAACTAAAAAAATATTTTTTTTTCCAAAGTAACTAAAAAAATATTTTTTTTTCCAAAGTAACTAAAAAAATATTTTTTTTTCCAAAGTAACTAAAAAAATATTTTTTTTTCCAAAATAACTAAAAAAATATTTTTTTTTCCAAAGTAACTAAAAAAATATTTTTTTTCCAAAGTAACTAAAAAAATATATTTTTTTCCAAAGTAACTAAAAAATTTTTTTTTTTCCAAAGTAACTAAAAAAATATTTTTTTTTCCAAAGAAACTAAAAAAATATTTTTTTTCCAAAGTAACTAAAAAAAATTTTTTTTTTCCAAAGTAACTAAAAAAATATTTTTTTTTCCAAAGTAACTAAAAAAATATTTTTTTTCCCAAAGAAACTAAAAAAATATTTTTTTTTCCAAAGTAACTAAAAAAATTTTTTTTTTTCCAAAGAAACTAAAAAAAAATTTTTTTTTCCAAAGTAACTAAAAAAAATTTTTTTTTCCAAAGAAACTAAAAAAAAATTTTTTTTTCCAAAGTAACTAAAAAAAATATTTTTTTTCCAAAGTAACTAAAAAAATATTTTTTTTCCAAAGAAACTAAAAAAATATTTTTTTTTCCAAAGTAACTAAAAAAAAATTTTTTTTTCCAAAGTAACTAAAAAAATATTTTTTTTTCCAAAGTAACTAAAAAAATATTTTTTTTTCCAAAGTAACTAAAAAAATATTTTTTTTTCCAAAGTAAGTAAAAAAAAATATTTTTTTCCAAAGTAACTAAAAAAATATTTTTTTTTCCAAAGTAACTAAAAAAATATTTTTTTCCCAAAGTAACAAAAAAAATATTTTTTTTTCCAAAGTAACTAAAAAAATATTTTTTTTTCCAAAGTAACTAAAAAAATATTTTTTTTTCCAAAGTAACTAAAAAAATATTTTTTTTTCCAAAGTAACTAAAAAAATATTTTTTTTCCAAAGTAACTAAAAAAATATTTTTTTTTCCAAAGTAACTAAAAAAATATTTTTTTTTCCAAAGTAACTAAAAAAATATTTTTTTTTCCAAAGTAATTAAAAAAATATTTTTTTTTCCAAAGTAACTAAAAAAATATTTTTTTTTCCAAAGTAACTAAAAAAATATTTTTTTTTCCAAAGTAACTAAAAAAATATTTTTTTTTCCAAAGTAACTAAAAAAATATTTTTTTTTCCAAAGTAACTAAAAAAATATTTTTTTTTCCAAAGTAACTAAAAAAATATTTTTTTTTCCAAAGTAACTAAAAAAATATTTTTTTTTCCAAAGTAACTAAAAAAATATTTTGTTTTCCAAAGTAACTAAAAAAATATTTTTTTTTCCAAAGTAACTAAAAAAATATTTTTTTTTCCAAAGTAACTAAAAAAATATTTTTTTTTCCAAAGTAACTAAAAAAATATTTTTTTTTCCAAAGAAACTAAAAAAATATTTTTTTTTCCAAAGTAACTAAAAAAATATTTTTTTTTCCAAAGTAACTAAAAAAATATATTTTTTCCCAAAGAAACTAAAAAAATATTTTTTTTTCCAAAGTAACTAAAAAATTATTTTTTTTTCCAAAGAAACTAAAAAAATATTTTTTTTTCCAAAGTAACTAAAAAAATATTTTTTTTTCCAAAGTAACTAAAAAAATATTTTTTTTTCCAAAGTAACTAAAAAAATATTTTTTTTTCCAAAGTAACTAAAAAAATATTTTTTTTTCCAAAGTAACTAAAAAAATATTTTTTTTCCAAAGTAACTAAAAAAATATTTTTTTTCCAAAGTAACTAAAAAAATATTTTTTTTTCCAAAGTAACTAAAAAAATATTTTTTTTCCAAAGTAACTAAAAAAATATTTTTTTTTCCAAAGTAACTAAAAAAATATTTTTTTTTCCAAAGTAACTAAAAAAATATTTTTTTTTCCAAAGTAACTAAAAAAATATTTTTTTTTCCAAAGTAACTAAAAAAATATTTTTTTTCCAAAGTAACTAAAAAAATATTTTTTTTTCCAAAGTAACTAAAAAAATATTTTTTTTTCCAAAGAAACTAAAAAAATATTTTTTTTTCCAAAGTAACTAAAAAAATTTTTTTTTTTCCAAAGAAACTAAAAAAATATTTTTTTTTCCAAAGTAACTAAAAAAATATTTTTTTTCCCAAAGTAACTAAAAAAATATTTTTTTTTCCAAAGTAACTAAAAAAATATTTTTTTTCCAAAGAAACTAAAAAAATATTTTTTTTTCCAAAGTAACTAAAAAAATATTTTTTTTTCCAAAGAAACTAAAAAAATATTTTTTTTTCCAAAGTAACTAAAAAAATATTTTTTTTCCAAAGTAACTAAAAAAATATTTTTTTTTCCAAAGAAACTAAAAAAATATTTTTCTTTCCAAAGTAACTAAAAAAAATTTTTTTTTTCCAAAGTAACTAAAAAAATTTTTTTTTTCCCAAAGTAACTAAAAAAATATTTTTCCAAAGTAACTAAAAAAATATTTTTTTTTCCAAAGTAACTAAAAAAATATTTTTTTTTCCAAAGTAACTAAAAAAATATTTTTTTTTCCAAAGTAACTAAAAAAATATGTTTTTTTCCAAAGTAACTAAAAAAATATTTTTTTTTCCAAAGTAACTAAAAAAATATATTTTTTTCCAAAGTAACTAAAAAAATATTTTTTTTTCCAAAGTAACTAAAAAAATATTTTTTTTTCCAAAGTAACTAAAAAAATATTTTTTTTTCCAAAGTAACTAAAAAAATATTTTTTTTTCCAAAGTAACTAAAAAAATATTTTTTTTTCCAAAGTAACTAAAAAAATATATTTTTTTTCCAAAGTAACTAAAAAAATATTTTTTTTTCCAAAGAAACTAAAAAAATATTTTTTTTTCCAAAGTAACTAAAAAAAATTTTTTTTTTCCAAAGTAACTAAAAAAATATATTTTTTTCCAAAGTAACTAAAAAAATATTTTGTTTTCCAAAGTAACTAAAAAAATTTTTTTTTTTCCAAAGTAACTAAAAAAATATATTTTTTTCCAAAGTAACTAAAAAAATTTTTTTTTTCCAAAGTAACTAAAAAAATATTTTTTTTTCCAAAGTAACTAAAAAAATATTTTTTTTTCCAAAGAAACTAAAAAAATATTTTTTTTTCCAAAATAACTAAAAAAATATTTTTTTTCCAAAGTAACTAAAAAAATATTTTTTTTTCCAAAGTAACTAAAAAAATATTTTTTTTTCCAAAGTAACTAAAAAAATATTTTTTTTTCCAAAGTAATTAAAAAAATATTTTTTTTTCCAAAGTAACTAAAAAAATATTTTTTTTTCCAAAGTAACTAAAAAAATATTTTTTTTTCCAAAGTAACTAAAAAAATATTTTTTTTTCCAAAGAAACTAAAAAAATATTTTTTTTTCCAAAGTAACTAAAAAAATTTTTTTTTTCCAAAGTAACTAAAAAAATATATTTTTTTCCAAAGTAACTAAAAAAATATTTTGTTTTCCAAAGAAACTAAAAAAATATTTTTTTTTCCAAAGTAACTAAAAAAAAATTTTTTTTTCCAAAGTAACTAAAAAATTATTTTTTTCCCAAAGTAACTAAAAAAATATTTTTTTTTCCAAAGTAACTAAAAAAATATTTTTTTTTTCCAAAGTAACTAAACAAATATTTTTTTTTCCAAAGTAACTAAAAAAATATTTTTTTTTCCAAAGTAACTAAAAAAATATTTTTTTTCCAAAGTAACTAAAAAAATATTTTTTTTTCCAAAGTAACTAAAAAAATATTTTTTTTTCCAAAGTAACTAAAAAAATATTTTTTTTTCCAAAGTAACTAAAAAAATATTTTTTTTTTCCAAAGAAACTAAAAAAATATTTTTTTTTCCAAAGTAACTAAAAAAATATTTTTTTTTCCAAAGAAACTAAAAAAATATTTTTTTTTCCAAAGTAACTAAAAAAATATTTTTTTTCCAAAGAAACTAAAAAAATATTTTTTTTCCCAAAGTAACTAAAAAAATATTTTTTTTCCCAAAGTAACTAAAAAAATATTTTTTTTTCCAAAGTAACTAAAAAAAAATTTTTTTTTCCAAAGAAACTAAAAAAATATTTTTTTTTCCAAAGTAACTAAAAAAATATTTTTTTTTCCAAAGTAACTAAAAAAATATTTTTTTTCCCAAAGTAACTAAAAAAATATTTTTTTTCCAAAGTAACTAAAAAAATATTTTTTTTTCCAAAGTAACTAAAAAAATATATTTTTTTCCAAAGTAACTAAAAAAATATTTTTTTTTCCAAAGTAACTAAAAAAATATTTTTTTTTCCAAAGTAACTAAAAAAATATTTTTTTTTCCAAAGTAACTAAAAAAATATTTTTTTTTCCAAAGTAACTAAAAAAATATTTTTTTTTCCAAAGTAACTAAAAAAATATTTTTTTTTCCAAAGAAACTAAAAAAATATTTTTTTTTCCAAAGTAACTAAACAAATATTTTTTTTTCCAAAGTAACTAAAAAAATATTTTTTTTTCCAAAGAAACTAAAAAAATATTTTTTTTTCCAAAGTAACTAAAAAATATTTTTTTTTTCCAAAGAAACTAAAAAAATATTCTTTTTTCCAAAGTAACTAAAAAAATTTTTTTTTTTCCAAAGTAACTAAAAAAATATTTTTTTTTCCAAAGTAACTAAAAAAATATTTTTTTTTCCAAAGTAACTAAAAAAATTTTTTTTTTTCCAAAGTAACTAAAAAAATTTTTTTTTTTCCAAAGTAACTAAAAAAATATTTTTTTTTCCAAAGTAACTAAAAAATATTTTTTTTTTCCAAAGTAACTAAAAAAATATTTTTTTTTCCAAAGTAACTAAAAAAATATTTTTTTTTCCAAAGTAACTAAAAAAATATTTTTTTTCCAAAGTAACTAAAAAAATATATTTTTTTCCAAAGTAACTAAAAAAATATTTTTTTTTCCAAAGTAACTAAAAAAATATTTTTTTTTCCAAAGTAACTAAAAAAATATTTTTTTTTCCAAAGAAACTAAAAAAATATTTTTTTTCCAAAGTAACTAAAAAAATATTTTTTTTTCCAAAGAAACTAAAAAAATATTTTTTTTTCCAAAGTAACTAAAAAAATATTTTTTTTCCCAAAGTAACTAAAAAAATATTTTTTTTTCCAAAGTAACTAAAAAAATATTTTTTTTCCAAAGAAACTAAAAAAATATTTTTTTTTCCAAAGTAACTAAAAAAATATTTTTTTTTCCAAAGAAACTAAAAAAATATTTTTTTTTCCAAAGTAACTAAAAAAATATTTTTTTTTCCAAAGAAACTAAAAAAATATTTTTTTTTCCAAAGTAACTAAACAAATATTTTTTTTTCCAAAGTAACTAAAAAAATATTTTTTTTTCCAAAGAAACTAAAAAAATATTTTTTTTTCCAAAGTAACTAAAAAATATTTTTTTTTTCCAAAGAAACTAAAAAAATATTCTTTTTTCCAAAGTAACTAAAAAAATTTTTTTTTTTCCAAAGTAACTAAAAAAATATTTTTTTTTCCAAAGTAACTAAAAAAATATTTTTTTTTCCAAAGTAACTAAAAAAATTTTTTTTTTTCCAAAGTAACTAAAAAAATTTTTTTTTTTCCAAAGTAACTAAAAAAATATTTTTTTTTCCAAAGTAACTAAAAAATATTTTTTTTTTCCAAAGTAACTAAAAAAATATTTTTTTTTCCAAAGTAACTAAAAAAATATTTTTTTTTCCAAAGTAACTAAAAAAATATTTTTTTTCCAAAGTAACTAAAAAAATATATTTTTTTCCAAAGTAACTAAAAAAATATTTTTTTTTCCAAAGTAACTAAAAAAATATTTTTTTTTCCAAAGTAACTAAAAAAATATTTTTTTTTCCAAAGAAACTAAAAAAATATTTTTTTTCCAAAGTAACTAAAAAAATATTTTTTTTTCCAAAGAAACTAAAAAAATATTTTTTTTTCCAAAGTAACTAAAAAAATATTTTTTTTCCCAAAGTAACTAAAAAAATATTTTTTTTTCCAAAGTAACTAAAAAAATATTTTTTTTCCAAAGAAACTAAAAAAATATTTTTTTTTCCAAAGTAACTAAAAAAATATTTTTTTTTCCAAAGAAACTAAAAAAATATTTTTTTTTCCAAAGTAACTAAAAAAATATTTTTTTTCCAAAGTAACTAAAAAAATATTTTTTTTTCCAAAGAAACTAAAAAAATATTTTTCTTTCCAAAGTAACTAAAAAATTTTTTTTTTTTCCAAAGTAACTAAAAAATTATTTTTTTTCCCAAAGTAACTAAAAAAATATTTTTCCAAAGTAACTAAAAAAATATTTTTTTTTCCAAAGTAACTAAAAAAATATTTTTTTTTCCAAAGTAACTAAAAAAATATTTTTTTTTCCAAAGTAACTAAAAAAATATTTTTTTTTCCAAAGTAACTAAAAAAATATTTTTTTTTCCAAAGTAACTAAAAAAATATTTTTTTTTCCAAAGTAACTAAAAAAATATTTTTTTTTCCAAAGTAACTAAAAAAATATTTTTTTTTCCAAAGTAACTAAAAAAATATTTTTTTTTTCCAAAGTAACTAAAAAAATATTTTTTTTTCCAAAGTAACTAAAAAAAAAAAAATTTTTCCAAAGTAACTAAAAAAATATTTTTTTTTCCAAAGTAACTAAAAAAATATTTTTTTTTCCAAAGTAACTAAAAAAATATTTTTTTTTCCAAAGTAACTAAAAAAATATTTTTTTTTCCAAAGTAACTAAAAAAATATATTTTTTTCCAAAGAAACTAAAAAAATATATTTTTTTCCAAAGTAACTAAAAAAAAAAAAAATTTTCCAAAGAAACTAAAAAAATATTTTTTTTTCCAAAGTAACTAAAAAAATATTTTTTTTTCCAAAGAAACTAAAAAAATATTTTTTTTTCCAAAGTAACTAAAAAAAATATTTTTTTTCCAAAGAAACTAAAAAAAAATTTTTTTTAGTTACTTTGGAAAAAAAATATATTTTTTTTTCCAAAGTAACTAAAAAAATATTTTTTTTTCCAAAGTAACTAAAAAAATATTTTTTTTTCCAAAGTAACTAAAAAAATATTTTTTTCCCAAAGTAACTAAAAAAATATTTTTTTTCCAAAGTAACTAAAAAAATATTTTTTTTTCCAAAGTAACTAAAAAAATATTTTTTTTTCCAAAGTAACTAAAAAAATATTTTTTTTTCCAAAGTAACTAAAAAAATATTTTTTTTTCCAAAGAAACTAAAAAAATATTTTTTTTTCCAAAGTAACTAAAAAAATATTTTTTTTTCCAAAGTAACTAAAAAAATATTTTTTTTTCCAAAGTAACTAAAAAAATATTTTTTTTTCAAAGTAACTAAAAAAATATTTTTTTTTCCAAAGAAACTAAAAAAAAATATTTTTTTCCAAAGTAACTAAAAAAAAATTTTTTTTTCCAAAGTAACTAAAAAAATATTTTTTTTTCCAAAGTAACTAAAAAAATATTTTTTTTTCCAAAGAAACTAAAAAAATATTTTTTTTTCCAAAGTAACTAAAATTTTTTTTTTTTTTTCCAAAGAAACTAAAAAAATATTTTTTTTTCCAAAGAAACTAAAAAAATATTTTTTTTTCCAAAGTAACTAAAAAAAAATTTTTTTTTCCAAAGTAACTAAAAAAATATTTTTTTTCCAAAGTAACTAAAAAAATATTTTTTTTTCCAAAGTAACTAAAAAAATATTTTTTTTTCCAAAGAAACTAAAAAAATATTTTTTTTTCCAAAATAACTAAAAAAATATTTTTTTTCCAAAGTAACTAAAAAAAATTTTTTTTTTCCAAAGTAACTAAAAAAATATTTTTTTTTCCAAAGTAACTAAAAAAATATTTTTTTTTCCAAAGTAATTAAAAAAATATTTTTTTTTCCAAAGTAACTAAAAAAATATTTTTTTTTCCAAAGTAACTAAAAAAATATTTTTTTTTCCAAAGTAACTAAAAAAATATTTTTTTTTCCAAAGAAACTAAAAAAATATTTTTTTTTTCCAAAGTAACTAAAAAAATTTTTTTTTTCCAAAGTAACTAAAAAAATATATTTTTTTCCAAAGTAACTAAAAAAATATTTTGTTTTCCAAAGAAACTAAAAAAATATTTTTTTTTCCAAAGTAACTAAAAAAAAATTTTTTTTTCCAAAGTAACTAAAAAATTATTTTTTTCCCAAAGTAACTAAAAAAATATTTTTTTTTCCAAAGTAACTAAAAAAATATTTTTTTTTTCCAAAGTAACTAAACAAATATTTTTTTTTCCAAAGTAACTAAAAAAATATTTTTTTTTCCAAAGTAACTAAAAAAATATTTTTTTTCCAAAGTAACTAAAAAAATATTTTTTTTTCCAAAGTAACTAAAAAAATATTTTTTTTTCCAAAGTAACTAAAAAAATATTTTTTTTTCCAAAGTAACTAAAAAAATATTTTTTTTTCCAAAGAAACTAAAAAAATATTTTTTTTTCCAAAGTAACTAAAAAAATATTTTTTTTTCCAAAGAAACTAAAAAAATATTTTTTTTTCCAAAGTAACTAAAAAAATTTTTTTTTTCCAAAGAAACTAAAAAAATATATTTTTTTCCAAAGTAACTAAAAAAATATTTTTTTTCCCAAAGTAACTAAAAAAATATTTTTTTTTCCAAAGTAACTAAAAAAAATTTTTTTTTTCCAAAGAAACTAAAAAAATATTTTTTTTTCCAAAGTAACTAAAAAAATATTTTTTTTTCCAAAGTAACTAAAAAAATTTTTTTTTTTCCAAAGTAACTAAAAAAATATTTTTTTTTCCAAAGAAACTAAAAAAATATTTTTTTTCCAAAGTAACTAAAAAAATATTTTTTTTTCCAAAGAAACTAAAAAAATATTTTTTTTTCCAAAGTAACTAAAAAAATTTTTTTTTTCCAAAGAAACTAAAAAAATATTTTTTTTTCCAAAGTAACTAAAAAAATATTTTTTTTCCCAAAGTAACTAAAAAAATATTTTTTTTTCCAAAGTAACTAAAAAAATATTTTTTTTTCCAAAGAAACTAAAAAAATATTTTTTTTTCCAAAGTAACTAAAAAAATATTTTTTTTCCAAAGAAACTAAAAAAATATTTTTTTTTCCAAAGTAACTAAAAAAATATTTTTTTTCCAAAGTAACTAAAAAAATATTTTTTTTTCCAAAGAAACTAAAAAAATATTTTTCTTTCCAAAGTAACTAAAAAAATTTTTTTTTTTCCAAAGTAACTAAAAAATTATTTTTTTTCCCAAAGTAACTAAAAAAATATTTTTCCAAAGTAACTAAAAAAATATTTTTTTTTCCAAAGTAACTAAAAAAATATTTTTTTTTCCAAAGTAACTAAAAAAATATTTTTTTTTCCAAAGTAACTAAAAAAATATTTTTTTTCCCAAAGTAACTAAAAAAATATTTTTTTTTCCAAAGTAACTAAAAAAATATTTTTTTTTCCAAAGTAACTAAAAAAATATTTTTTTTTCCAAAGTAACTAAAAAAATATTTTTTTTTCCAAAGTAACTAAAAAAATATTTTTTTTTCCAAAGTAACTAAAAAAATATTTTTTTTTCCAAAGTAACTAAAAAAAAAATTTTTTTTCCAAAGTAACTAAAAAAATATTTTTTTTTCCAAAGTAACTAAAAAAATATTTTTTTTTCCAAAGTAACTAAAAAAATATTTTTTTTTCCAAAGTAACTAAAAAAATATTTTTTTTTCCAAAGTAACTAAAAAAATATATTTTTTTCCAAAGAAACTAAAAAAATATATTTTTTTCCAAAGTAACTAAAAAAAAAAAAAATTTTCCAAAGAAACTAAAAAAATATTTTTTTTTCCAAAGTAACTAAAAAAATATTTTTTTTTCCAAAGAAACTAAAAAAATATTTTTTTTTCCAAAGTAACTAAAAAAAATATTTTTTTTCCAAAGAAACTAAAAAAATTTTTTTTTTAGTTACTTTGGAAAAAAAATATATTTTTTTTTCCAAAGTAACTAAAAAAATATTTTTTTTTCCAAAGTAACTAAAAAAATATTTTTTTTTCCAAAGTAACTAAAAAAATATTTTTTTTTCCAAAGTAACTAAAAAAATATTTTTTTTCCAAAGTAACTAAAAAAATATTTTTTTTTCCAAAGTAACTAAAAAAATATTTTTTTTTCCAAAGTAACTAAAAAAAAAATTTTTTCCAAAGTAACTAAAAAATTTTTTTTTTTTCCAAAGTAACTAAAAAAATATTTTTTTCCCAAAGTAACTAAAAAAATATTTTTTTTCCAAAGTAACTAAAAAAATATTTTTTTTTCCAAAGTAACTAAAAAAATATTTTTTTTTCCAAAGTAACTAAAAAAATATTTTTTTTTCCAAAGAAACTAAAAAAATATTTTTTTTTCCAAAGTAACTAAAATTTTTTTTTTTTTTTCCAAAGAAACTAAAAAAATATTTTTTTTTCCAAAGAAACTAAAAAATTTTTTTTTTTTCCAAAGTAACTAAAAAAAAAATTTTTTTTCCAAAGTAACTAAAAAATTATTTTTTTCCCAAAGTAACTAAAAAAATTATTTTTTTCCCAAAGTAACTAAAAAAATATTTTTTTTTCCAAAGTAACTAAAAAAATATTTTTTTTTCCAAAGTAACTAAAAAAATATTTTTTTTTCCAAAGTAACTAAAAAAAATTTTTTTTTTCCAAAGTAACTAAAAAAATATATTTTTTTCCAAAGTAACTAAAAAAAATTTTTTTTCCCAAAGTAACTAAAAAATATTTTTTTTTTTCCAAAGTAACTAAAAAAATATTTTTTTTTCCAAAGTAACTAAAAAAATATTTTTTTTCCAAAGTAACTAAAAAAATATTTTTTTTCCAAAGTAACTAAAAAAATATTTTTTTTTCCAAAGTAACTAAAAAAATATTTTTTTTCCAAAGTAACTAAAAAAATATTTTTTTTTCCAAAGTAACTAAAAAATATTTTTTTTTTCCAAAGTAACTAAAAAAATATTTTTTTTTCCAAAGTAACTAAAAAAATATTTTTTTTTCCAAAGTAACTAAAAAAATATTTTTTTTCCAAAGTAACTAAAAAAATATATTTTTTTCCAAAGTAACTAAAAAAATATTTTTTTTTCCAAAGTAACTAAAAAAATATTTTTTTTTCCAAAGTAACTAAAAAAATATTTTTTTTTCCAAAGTAACTAAAAAAATATTTTTTTTTCCAAAGAAACTAAAAAAATATTTTTTTTCCAAAGTAACTAAAAAAATATTTTTTTTTCCAAAGAAACTAAAAAAATATTTTTTTTTCCAAAGTAACTAAAAAAATATTTTTTTTCCCAAAGTAACTAAAAAAATATTTTTTTTTCCAAAGTAACTAAAAAAATATTTTTTTTCCAAAGAAACTAAAAAAATATTTTTTTTTCCAAAGTAACTAAAAAAATATTTTTTTTTCCAAAGAAACTAAAAAAATATTTTTTTTTCCAAAGTAACTAAAAAAATATTTTTTTTCCAAAGTAACTAAAAAAATATTTTTTTTTCCAAAGAAACTAAAAAAAATTTTTTTTTTCCAAAGTAACTAAAAAATTATTTTTTTTCCCAAAGTAACTAAAAAAATATTTTTCCAAAGTAACTAAAAAAATATTTTTTTTTCCAAAGTAACTAAAAAAATATTTTTTTTTCCAAAGTAACTAAAAAAATATTTTTTTTTCCAAAGTAACTAAAAAAATATTTTTTTTTCCAAAGTAACTAAAAAAATATTTTTTTTTCCAAAGTAACTAAAAAAATATTTTTTTTTCCAAAGTAACTAAAAAAATATTTTTTTTTCCAAAGTAACTAAAAAAATATTTTTTTTTCCAAAGTAACTAAAAAAATATTTTTTTTTTCCAAAGTAACTAAAAAAATATTTTTTTTTCCAAAGTAACTAAAAAAAAATTTTTTTTTCCAAAGTAACTAAAAAAAAAAAATTTTTTCCAAAGTAACTAAAAAAATATTTTTTTTTCCAAAGTAACTAAAAAAATATTTTTTTTTCCAAAGTAACTAAAAAAATATTTTTTTTTCCAAAGTAACTAAAAAAATATTTTTTTTTCCAAAGTAACTAAAAAAATATATTTTTTTCCAAAGAAACTAAAAAAATATATTTTTTTCCAAAGTAACTAAAAAAAAAAAAATTTTTCCAAAGAAACTAAAAAAATATTTTTTTTTCCAAAGTAACTAAAAAAATATTTTTTTTTCCAAAGAAACTAAAAAAATATTTTTTTTTCCAAAGTAACTAAAAAAAATATTTTTTTTCCAAAGAAACTAAAAAATTTTTTTTTTTAGTTACTTTGGAAAAAAAATATATTTTTTTTTCCAAAGTAACTAAAAAAATATTTTTTTTTCCAAAGTAACTAAAAAAATATTTTTTTTTCCAAAGTAACTAAAAAAATATTTTTTTCCCAAAGTAACTAAAAAAATATTTTTTTTCCAAAGTAACTAAAAAAATATTTTTTTTTCCAAAGTAACTAAAAAAATATTTTTTTTTCCAAAGTAACTAAAAAAATATTTTTTTTTCCAAAGTAACTAAAAAAATATTTTTTTTTCCAAAGAAACTAAAAAAATATTTTTTTTTCCAAAGAAACTAAAAAAATATTTTTTTTTCCAAAGTAACTAAAAAAATATTTTTTTTTCCAAAGTAACTAAAAAAATATTTTTTTTTCCAAAGTAACTAAAAAAATATTTTTTTTTCAAAGTAACTAAAAAAATATTTTTTTTTCCAAAGAAACTAAAAAAAAATATTTTTTTCCAAAGTAACTAAAAAAATATTTTTTTTTCCAAAGTAACTAAAAAAATATTTTTTTTTCCAAAGAAACTAAAAAAATATTTTTTTTTCCAAAATAACTAAAAAAATATTTTTTTTCCAAAGTAACTAAAAAAAATTTTTTTTTTCCAAAGTAACTAAAAAAATATTTTTTTTTCCAAAGTAACTAAAAAAATATTTTTTTTTCCAAAGTAATTAAAAAAATATTTTTTTTTCCAAAGTAACTAAAAAAATATTTTTTTTTCCAAAGTAACTAAAAAAATATTTTTTTTTCCAAAGTAACTAAAAAAATATTTTTTTTTCCAAAGAAACTAAAAAAATATTTTTTTTTCCAAAGTAACTAAAAAAATTTTTTTTTTCCAAAGTAACTAAAAAAATATATTTTTTTCCAAAGTAACTAAAAAAATATTTTGTTTTCCAAAGAAACTAAAAAAATATTTTTTTTTCCAAAGTAACTAAAAAAAAATTTTTTTTTCCAAAGTAACTAAAAAATTATTTTTTTCCCAAAGTAACTAAAAAAATATTTTTTTTTCCAAAGTAACTAAAAAAATATTTTTTTTTTCCAAAGTAACTAAACAAATATTTTTTTTTCCAAAGTAACTAAAAAAATATTTTTTTTTCCAAAGTAACTAAAAAAATATTTTTTTTCCAAAGTAACTAAAAAAATATTTTTTTTTCCAAAGTAACTAAAAAAATATTTTTTTTTCCAAAGTAACTAAAAAAATATTTTTTTTTCCAAAGTAACTAAAAAAATATTTTTTTTTCCAAAGAAACTAAAAAAATATTTTTTTTTCCAAAGTAACTAAAAAAATATTTTTTTTTCCAAAGAAACTAAAAAAATATTTTTTTTTCCAAAGTAACTAAAAAAATATTTTTTTTTCCAAAGTAACTAAAAAAAATTTTTTTTTCCAAAGAAACTAAAAAAATATTTTTTTTTCCAAAGTAACTAAAAAAATATTTTTTTTTCCAAAGTAACTAAAAAAATTTTTTTTTTTCCAAAGTAACTAAAAAAATATTTTTTTTTCCAAAGAAACTAAAAAAATATTTTTTTTCCAAAGTAACTAAAAAAATATTTTTTTTTCCAAAGAAACTAAAAAAATATTTTTTTTTCCAAAGTAACTAAAAAAATTTTTTTTTTCCAAAGAAACTAAAAAAATATTTTTTTTTCCAAAGTAACTAAAAAAATATTTTTTTTCCCAAAGTAACTAAAAAAATATTTTTTTTTCCAAAGTAACTAAAAAAATATTTTTTTTCCAAAGAAACTAAAAAAATATTTTTTTTTCCAAAGTAACTAAAAAAATATTTTTTTTTCCAAAGAAACTAAAAAAATATTTTTTTTTCCAAAGTAACTAAAAAAATATTTTTTTTCCAAAGTAACTAAAAAAATATTTTTTTTTCCAAAGAAACTAAAAAAATATTTTTCTTTCCAAAGTAACTAAAAAAAATTTTTTTTTTCCAAAGTAACTAAAAAATTATTTTTTTTCCCAAAGTAACTAAAAAAATATTTTTCCAAAGTAACTAAAAAAATATTTTTTTTTCCAAAGTAACTAAAAAAATATTTTTTTTTCCAAAGTAACTAAAAAAATATTTTTTTTTCCAAAGTAACTAAAAAAATATTTTTTTTCCCAAAGTAACTAAAAAAATATTTTTTTTTCCAAAGTAACTAAAAAAATATTTTTTTTTCCAAAGTAACTAAAAAAATATTTTTTTTTCCAAAGTAACTAAAAAAATATTTTTTTTTCCAAAGTAACTAAAAAAATATTTTTTTTTCCAAAGTAACTAAAAAAATATATTTTTTTCCAAAGAAACTAAAAAAATATATTTTTTTCCAAAGTAACTAAAAAAAAAAAATTTTTTCCAAAGAAACTAAAAAAATATTTTTTTTTCCAAAGTAACTAAAAAAATATTTTTTTTTCCAAAGAAACTAAAAAAATATTTTTTTTTCCAAAGTAACTAAAAAAAATATTTTTTTTCCAAAGAAACTAAAAAAAATTTTTTTTTAGTTACTTTGGAAAAAAAATATATTTTTTTTTCCAAAGTAACTAAAAAAATATTTTTTTTTCCAAAGTAACTAAAAAAATATTTTTTTTTCCAAAGTAACTAAAAAAATATTTTTTTTCCAAAGTAACTAAAAAAATAATTTTTTTTCCAAAGTAACTAAAAAAATATTTTTTTTTCCAAAGTAACTAAAAAAATATTTTTTTTCCAAAGTAACTAAAAAAATATTTTTTTTTCCAAAGTAACTAAAAAAATATTTTTTTTTCCAAAGTAACTAAAAAAATTTTTTTTTCCAAAGTAACTAAAAAAATTTTTTTTTTTCCAAAGTAACTAAAAAAATATTTTTTTCCCAAAGTAACTAAAAAAATATTTTTTTTCCAAAGTAACTAAAAAAATATTTTTTTTTCCAAAGTAACTAAAAAAATATTTTTTTTTCCAAAGTAACTAAAAAAATATTTTTTTTTCCAAAGAAACTAAAAAAATATTTTTTTTTCCAAAGTAACTAAAATTTTTTTTTTTTTTTCCAAAGAAACTAAAAAAATATTTTTTTTTCCAAAGAAACTAAAAAAATTTTTTTTTTTCCAAAGTAACTAAAAAAAAATTTTTTTTTCCAAAGTAACTAAAAAATTATTTTTTTCCCAAAGTAACTAAAAAAATTATTTTTTTCCCAAAGTAACTAAAAAAATATTTTTTTTTCCAAAGTAACTAAAAAAATATTTTTTTTTCCAAAGTAACTAAAAAAATATTTTTTTTTCCAAAGTAACTAAAAAAAATTTTTTTTTTCCAAAGTAACTAAAAAAATATATTTTTTTCCAAAGTAACTAAAAAAATTTTTTTTTCCCAAAGTAACTAAAAAATATTTTTTTTTTCCAAAGTAACTAAAAAAATATTTTTTTTTCCAAAGTAACTAAAAAATTTTTTTTTTTTCCAAAGTAACTAAAAAAATATTTTTTTTTCCAAAGAAACTAAAAAAATATTTTTTTTTCCAAAGTAACTAAAAAAATATTTTTTTTTCCAAAGAAACTAAAAAAATATTTTTTTTTCCAAAGTAACTAAAAAATATATTTTTTTTCCAAAGAAACTAAAAAAATATTTTTTTTTCCAAAGTAACTAAAAAAATATTTTTTTTTCCAAAGAAACTAAAAAAATATTTTTTTTTCCAAAGTAACTAAAAAAATATTTTTTTTTCCAAAGAAACTAAAAAAATATTTTTTTTTCCAAAGTAACTAAAAAAATATTTTTTTTTCCAAAGTAACTAAAAAAATATTTTTTTTTCCAAAGTAACTAAAAAAATATTTTTTTTTCCAAAGTAACTAAAAAAATATTTTTTTTCCAAAGTAACTAAAAAAATATTTTTTTTTCCAAAGTAACTAAAAAAATATTTTTTTTTCCAAAGTAACTAAAAAAATATTTTTTTTTCCAAAGTAACTAAAAAAATATTTTTTTTTCCAAAGTAACTAAAAGAATATTTTTTTTCCCAAAGTAACTAAAAAAATATTTTTTTTCCAAAGTAACTAAAAAAATATTTTTTTTTCCAAAGTAACTAAAAAAATATTTTTTTTTCCAAAGTAACTAAAAAAATATTTTTTTTTCCAAAGTAACTAAAAAAATATTTTTTTTTCCAAAGAAACTAAAAAAAATTTTTTTTTCCCAAAGTAACTAAAAAAATATTTTTTTTTCGAAAGAAACTAAAAAAAATTTTTTTTTTCCAAAGTAACTAAAAAATTTTTTTTTTCCAAAGTAACTAAAAAAATTTTTTTTTTCCAAAGTAACTAAAAAAATATTTTTTTTTCCAAAGTAACTAAAAAAATTTTTTTTTTTCCAAAGTAACTAAAAAAATATTTTTTTTTCCAAAGTAATTAAAAAAAAATTTTTTTTTCCAAAGTAACTAAAAAAATTTTTTTTTTTCCAAAGTAACTAAAAAAATATTTTTTTTTCCAAAGTAACTAAAAAAATATTTTTTTTTCCAAAGAAACTAAAAAAATATTTTTTTTTCCAAAGTAACTAAAAAATTTTTTTTTTTTCCAAAGTAACTAAAAAAAAATTTTTTTTCCCAAAGTAACTAAAAAAATATTTTTTTTTCCAAAGTAACTAAAAAAATATTTTTTTTTCCAAAGAAACTAAAAAAATATATTTTTTTCCAAAGTAACTAAAAAAATATTTTTTTTTCCAAAGTAACTAAAAAAATATTTTTTTTTCCAACGTAACTAAAAAAATATTTTTTTTCCCAAAGAAACTAAAAAAATATTTTTTTTTCCAAAGTAACTAAAAAAAAATTTTTTTCCCAAAGTAACTAAAAAATATTTTTTTTTTCCAAAGTAACTAAAAAAATATTTTTTTTTCCAAAGTAACTAAAAAAATATTTTTTTTTCCAAAGTAACTAAAAAAATATTTTTTTTTCCAAAGTAACTAAAAAAATATTTTTTTTTCCAAAGTAACTAAAAAAATATTTTTTTTCCAAAGTAACTAAAAAAATATTTTTTTTTCCAAAGTAACTAAAAAAATATTTTTTTTTCCAAAGTAACTAAAAAAATATTTTTTTTTCCAAAGTAACTAAAAAAATATTTTTTTTTCCAAAGTAACTAAAAGAATATTTTTTTTCACAAAGTAACTAAAAAAATATTTTTTTTCCAAAGTAACTAAAAAAATATTTTTTTTTCCAAAGTAACTAAAAAAATATTTTTTTTTCCAAAGTAACTAAAAAAATATTTTTTTTTCCAAAGTAACTAAAAAAATATTTTTTTTTCCAAAGAAACTAAAAAAAAATTTTTTTTCCCAAAGTAACTAAAAAAATATTTTTTTTTCGAAAGAAACTAAAAAAAAAATTTTTTTTCCAAAGTAACTAAAAATTTTTTTTTTTTCCAAAGTAACTAAAAAAATTATTTTTTTTCCAAAGTAACTAAAAAAATATTTTTTTTTCCAAAGTAACTAAAAAATTTTTTTTTTTTCCAAAGTAACTAAAAAATTTTTTTTTTTTCCAAAGTAATTAAAAAAAATTTTTTTTTTCCAAAGTAACTAAAAAAATTTTTTTTTTTCCAAAGTAACTAAAAAAATATTTTTTTTTCCAAAGTAACTAAAAAAATATTTTTTTTTCCAAAGAAACTAAAAAAATATATTTTTTTCCAAAGTAACTAAAAATTTTTTTTTTTTTCCAAAGTAACTAAAAAAATATTTTTTTTCCCAAAGTAACTAAAAAAATATTTTTTTTTCCAAAGTAACTAAAAAAATATTTTTTTTTCCAAAGAAACTAAAAAAATATATTTTTTTCCAAAGTAACTAAAAAAATATTTTTTTTTCCAAAGTAACTAAAAAAATATTTTTTTTTCCAACGTAACTAAAAAAATATTTTTTTTCCCAAAGAAACTAAAAAAATATTTTTTTTCCAAAGTAACTAAAAAAATTTTTTTTTTTCCAAAGAAACTAAAAAAATATTTTTTTTTCCAAAGTAACTAAAAAATATTTTTTTTTCCAAAGTAACTAAAAAAATATTTTTTTTTCCAAAGTAACTAAAAAAATATTTTTTTTTCCAAAGTAACTAAAAAAATATTTTTTTTTCCAAAGTAACTAAAAAAATATTTTTTTTTTCCAAAGTAACTAAAAAAATATTTTTTTTTCCAAAGTAACTAAAAAAATATTTTTTTTTCCAAAGTAACTAAAAAAATATTTTTTTTTCCAAAGTAACTAAAAAAAAATTTTTTTTTCCAAAGTAACTAAAAAAATATTTTTCCAAAGAAACTAAAAAAATATTTTTTTTTCCAAAGTAACTAAAAAAATATTTTTTTTTCCAAAGAAACTAAAAAAATATTTTTTTTTCCAAAGTAACTAAAAAATATTTTTTTTTTCCAAAGAAACTAAAAAAATATTTTTTTTTCCAAAGTAACTAAAAAAATATTTTTTTTTCCAAAGAAACTAAAAAAATATTTTTTTTTCCAAAGTAACTAAAAAAATATTTTTTTTTCCAAAGAAACTAAAAAAATATTTTTTTTTCCAAAGTAACTAAAAAAATATTTTCTTTTCCAAAGTAACTAAAAAAATATTTTTTTTTCCAAAGTAACTAAAAAAATATTTTTTTTTCCAAAGTAACTAAAAAAATATTTTTTTTCCAAAGTAACTAAAAAAATATTTTTTTTTCCAAAGTAACTAAAAAAATATTTTTTTTTCCAAAGTAACTAAAAAAATATTTTTTTTTCCAAAGTAACTAAAAAAATATTTTTTTTTCCAAAGTAACTAAAAGAATATTTTTTTTCCCAAAGTAACTAAAAAAATATTTTTTTTCCAAAGTAACTAAAAAAATATTTTTTTTTCCAAAGTAACTAAAAAAATATTTTTTTTTCCAAAGTAACTAAAAAAATATTTTTTTTTCCAAAGTAACTAAAAAAATATTTTTTTTTCCAAAGAAACTAAAAAAATTTTTTTTTTCCAAAGTAACTAAAAAAATATTTTTTTCCCCAAAGTAACTAAAAAAATATTTTTTTTTCCAAAGAAACTAAAAAAATATATTTTTTTCCAAAGTAACTAAAAAAATATTTTTTTTTCCAAAGTAACTAAAAAAATATTTTTTTTTCCAACGTAACTAAAAAAATATTTTTTTTCCCAAAGAAACTAAAAAAATATTTTTTTTCCAAAGTAACTAAAAAAATTTTTTTTTTTCCAAAGAAACTAAAAAAAATTTTTTTTTTCCAAAGTAACTAAAAAATATTTTTTTTTCCAAAGTAACTAAAAAAATATTTTTTTTTCCAAAGTAACTAAAAAAATATTTTTTTTTCCAAAGTAACTAAAAAAATATTTTTTTTTCCAAAGTAACTAAAAAAATATTTTTTTTTTCCAAAGTAACTAAAAAAATATTTTTTTTTCCAAAGTAACTAAAAAAATATTTTTTTTTCCAAAGTAACTAAAAAAATATTTTTTTTTCCAAAGTAACTAAAAAAATATTTTTTTTTCCAAAGAAACTAAAAAAATATTTTTTTTTCCAAAGTAACTAAAAAAATATTTTTTTTCCCAAAGTAACTAAAAAAATATTTTTTTTTCCAAAGTAACTAAAAAATATTTTTTTTTCCAAAGTAACTAAAAAAATATTTTTTTTTCCAAAGTAACTAAAAAAATATTTTTTTTCCAAAGTAACTAAAAAAATATTTTTTTTCCCAAAGTAACTAAAAAAATATTTTCTTTTCCAAAGTAACTAAAAAAATATTTTTTTTTCCAAAGTAACTAAAAAAAATTTTTTTTTTCCAAAGTAACTAAAAAAATTTTTTTTTTTCCAAATTAACTAAAGAAATATTTTTTTTTCCAAAGTAACTAAAAAAATATTTTTTTTTCCAAAGTAACTAAAAAAATATTTTTTTTTCCAAAGTAACTAAAAAAATATTTTTTTTTCCAAAGAAACTAAAAAAATATATTTTTTTCCAAAGTAACTAAAAAAATATTTTTTTTTCCAAAGTAACTAAAAAAATATTTTTTTTTCCAAAGTAACTAAAAAAATATTTTTTTTCCCAAAGAAACTAAAAAAATATTTTTTTTTCCAAAGTAACTAAAAAAAATTTTTTTTTTCCAAAGAAACTAAAAAATTTTTTTTTTTTCCAAAGTAACTAAAAAATATTTTTTTTTCCAAAGTAACTAAAAAAATATTTTTTTTTCCAAAGTAACTAAAAAAATATTTTTTTTTCCAAAGTAACTAAAAAAATATTTTTTTTTCCAAAGTAACTAAAAAAATATTTTTTTTTCCAAAGTAACTAAAAAAATATTTTTTTTTCCAAAGTAACTAAAAAAATATTTTTTTTTCCAAAGAAACTAAAAAAATATTTTTTTTTCCAAAGTAACTAAAAAAATATTTTTTTTTTCCAAAGTAACTAAAAAAATATTTTTTTTTCCAAAGTAACTAAAAAATATATTTTTTTTCCCAAAGAAACTAAAAAAATATTTTTTTTTCCAAAGTAACTAAAAAAAATTTTTTTTTTCCAAAGTAACTAAAAAAATATTTTTTTTCCCAAAGTAACTAAAAAAATATTTTTTTTTCCAAAGTAACTAAAAAATATTTTTTTTTCCAAAGTAACTAAAAAAATATTTTTTTTTCCAAAGTAACTAAAAAAATATTTTTTTTCCAAAGTAACTAAAAAAATATTTTTTTTTCCAAAGTAACTAAAAAAATATTTTTTTTTCCAAAGTAACTAAAAAAATATTTTTTTTTCCAAAGTAACTAAAAAAAAATATTTTTTTCCAAAGTAACTAAAAAAATATTTTTTTTTCCAAAGTAACTAAAAAAATATATTTTTTTCCAAAGTAACTAAAAAAATATTTTTTTTTTCCAAAGTAACTAAAAAAATATTTTTTTTTCCAAAGTAACTAAAAAAATATTTTTTTTTCCAAAGAAACTAAAAAAATATATTTTTTTCCAAAGTAACTAAAAAAATATTTTTTTTTCCAAAGTAACTAAAAAAATATTTTTTTTTCCAAAGTAACTAAAAAAATATTTTTTTTCCCAAAGAAACTAAAAAAATATTTTTTTTCCAAAGTAACTAAAAAAATATTTTTTTTTCCAAAGAAACTAAAAAAATAATTTTTTTTCCAAAGTAACTAAAAAAATATTTTTTTTCCAAAGTAACTAAAAAAATATTTTTTTTTCCAAAGAAACTAAAAAAATATTTTTCTTTCCAAAGTAACTAAAAAAAATTTTTTTTTTCCAAAGTAACTAAAAAATTTTTTTTTTTCCCAAAGTAACTAAAAAAATATTTTTCCAAAGTAACTAAAAAAATATTTTTTTTTCCAAAGAAACTAAAAAAATATTTTTTTTTCCAAAGTAACTAAAAAAATATTTTGTTTTCCAAAGAAACTAAAAAAATATTTTTTTTTCCAAAGTAACTAAAAAAATATTTTTTTTTCCAAAGAAACTAAAAAAATATTTTTTTTTCCAAAGTAACTAAAAAAATATTTTTTTTCCCAAAGTAACTAAAAAAATATTTTTTTTTCCAAAGTAACTAAAAAATTTTTTTTTTTCCAAAGTAACTAAAAAAAATTTTTTTTTTCCAAAGTAACTAAAAAAATATTTTTTTTCCAAAGTAACTAAAAAAATATTTTTTTTTCCAAAGTAACTAAAAAAATATTTTCTTTTCCAAAGTAACTAAAAAAATATTTTTTTTTCCAAAGTAACTAAAAAAAATTTTTTTTTTCCAAAGTAACTAAAAAAAATTTTTTTTTTCCAAAGTAACTAAAGAAATATTTTTTTTTCCAAAGTAACTAAAAAAATATTTTTTTTTCCAAAGTAACTAAAAAAATATTTTTTTTTCCAAAGTAACTAAAAAAATATTTTTTTTTCCAAAGAAACTAAAAAAATATATTTTTTTCCAAAGTAACTAAAAAAATATTTTTTTTTCCAAAGTAACTAAAAAAATATTTTTTTTTCCAAAGTAACTAAAAAAATATTTTTTTTCCCAAAGAAACTAAAAAAATATTTTTTTTTCCAAAGTAACTAAAAAATTTTTTTTTTTTTCCAAAGAAACTAAAAAAAAATTTTTTTTTCCAAAGTAACTAAAAAATATTTTTTTTTTCCAAAGTAACTAAAAAATATTTTTTTTTCCAAAGTAACTAAAAAAATATTTTTTTTTCCAAAGTAACTAAAAAAATATTTTTTTTTCCAAAGTAACTAAAAAAATATTTTTTTTTCCAAAGTAACTAAAAAAATATTTTTTTTTCCAAAGTAACTAAAAAAATATTTTTTTTTCCAAAGTAACTAAAACAATATTTTTTTTTCCAAAGAAACTAAAAAAATATTTTTTTTTCCAAAGTAACTAAAAAAATATTTTTTTTTCCAAAGTAACTAAAAAAATATTTTTTTTTCCAAAGTAACTAAAAAAATATTTTTTTTCCCAAAGAAACTAAAAAAATATTTTTTTTTCCAAAGTAACTAAAAAAAAATTTTTTTTTCCAAAGAAACTAAAAAAATAATTTTTTTTCCAAAGTAACTAAAAAATATTTTTTTTCCAAAGTAACTAAAAAAATATTTTTTTTTCCAAAGTAACTAAAAAAATATATTTTTTTTCCAAAGTAACTAAAAAAATATTTTTTTTCCAAAGTAACTAAAAAAATATTTTTTTTTCCAAAGTAACTAAAAAAATATTTTTTTTTCCAAAGTAACTAAAAAAATATTTTTTTTTCCAAAGTAACTAAAAAAATATTTTTTTTTCCAAAATAACTAAAAAAATATTTTTTTTTCCAAAGTAACTAAAAAAATATTTTTTTTCCAAAGTAACTAAAAAAATATTTTTTTTTCCAAAGTAACTAAAAAAATATTTTTTTTCCAAAGTAACTAAAAAAATATTTTTTTTTCCAAAGAAACTAAAAAAATATTTTTTTTCCAAAGTAACTAAAAAAATATTTTTTTTCCAAAGTAACTAAAAAAATATTTTTTTTTCCAAAGTAACTAAAAAAATATTTTTTTTCCCAAAGAAACTAAAAAAATATTTTTTTTTCCAAAGTAACTAAAAAAATATTTTTTTTTCCAAAGAAACTAAAAAAATATTTTTTTTTCCAAAGTAACTAAAAAAATATTTTTTTTTTCCAAAGAAACTAAAAAAATATTTTTTTTTCCAAAGTAACTAAAAAAAATATTTTTTTTCCAAAGTAACTAAAAAAATATTTTTTTTTCCAAAGAAACTAAAAAAATATTTTTTTTTCCAAAGTAACTAAAAACAAATTTTTTTTTCCAAAGTAACTAAAAAATTATTTTTTTTCCCAAAGTAACTAAAAAAAATTTTTTTTTTCCAAAGTAACTAAAAAATTTTTTTTTTTTCCAAAGTAACTAAAAAATTTTTTTTTTTTCCAAAGTAACTAAAAAAATATTTTTTTCCCAAAGTAACAAAAAAAATATTTTTTTTCCCAAAGTAACTAAAAAAATATTTTTTTTTCCAAAGTAACTAAAAAAATATTTTTTTTTCCAAAGTAACTAAAAAAATATTTTTTTTTCCAAAGTAACTAAAAAAATATTTTTTTTTCCAAAGTAACTAAAAAAATATTTTTTTTTCCAAAGAAACTAAAAAAATATTTTTTTTTCCAAAGTAACTAAACAAATATTTTTTTTCCCAAAGTAACTAAAAAAATATTTTTTTTTCCAAAGAAACTAAAAAAATATTTTTTTTTCCAAAGTAACTAAAAAATATTTTTTTTTTCCAAAGAAACTAAAAAAATATTTTTTTTTCCAAAGTAACTAAAAAATTCTTTTTTTTTCCAAAGTAACTAAAAAAATATTTTTTTTTCCAAAGTAACTAAAAAAATATTTTTTTTTCCAAAGTAACTAAAAAAATATTTTTTTTTCCAAAGTAACTAAAAAAATATTTTTTTTTCCAAAGTAACTAAAAAAATATTTTTTTTTCCAAAGTAACTAAAAAATATTTTTTTTTTCCAAAGTAACTAAAAAAATATTTTTTTTTCCAAAGTAACTAAAAAAATATTTTTTTTTCCAAAGTAACTAAAAAAATATTTTTTTTCCAAAGTAACTAAAAAAATATTTTTTTTTCCAAAGTAACTAAAAAAATATTTTTTTTTCCAAAGAAACTAAAAAAATATTTTTTTTTCCAAAGTAACTAAAAAAATATTTTTTTTCCCAAAGTAACTAAAAAAATATTTTTTTTTCCAAAGTAACTAAAAAATATTTTTTTTTCCAAAGTAACTAAAAAAATATTTTTTTTTCCAAAGTAACTAAAAAAATATTTTTTTTCCAAAGTAACTAAAAAAATATTTTTTTTCCCAAAGTAACTAAAAAAATATTTTCTTTTCCAAAGTAACTAAAAAAATATTTTTTTTTCCAAAGTAACTAAAAAAATTTTTTTTTTTCCAAAGTAACTAAAAAAATTTTTTTTTTTCCAAAGTAACTAAAGAAATATTTTTTTTTCCAAAGTAACTAAAAAAATATTTTTTTTTCCAAAGTAACTAAAAAAATATTTTTTTTTCCAAAGTAACTAAAAAAATATTTTTTTTTCCAAAGAAACTAAAAAAATATATTTTTTTCCAAAGTAACTAAAAAAATATTTTTTTTTCCAAAGTAACTAAAAAAATATTTTTTTTTCCAAAGTAACTAAAAAAATATTTTTTTTCCCAAAGAAACTAAAAAAATATTTTTTTTTCCAAAGTAACTAAAAAAATATTTTTTTTTCCAAAGTAACTAAAAAAATATTTTTTTTTCCAAAGTAACTAAAAAAATATTTTTTTTTCCAAAGTAACTAAAAAAATATTTTTTTTTCCAAAGAAACTAAAAAAATATTTTTTTTTCCAAAGTAACTAAAAAAATATTTTTTTTTTCCAAAGTAACTAAAAAAATATTTTTTTTTCCAAAGTAACTAAAAAAATATTTTTTTTCCCAAAGAAACTAAAAAAATATTTTTTTTTCCAAAGTAACTAAAAAAAATTTTTTTTTTCCAAAGTAACTAAAAAAATATTTTTTTTCCCAAAGTAACTAAAAAAATATTTTTTTTTCCAAAGTAACTAAAAAATATTTTTTTTTCCAAAGTAACTAAAAAAATATTTTTTTTTCCAAAGTAACTAAAAAAATATTTTTTTTCCAAAGTAACTAAAAAAATATTTTTTTTTCCAAAGTAACTAAAAAAATATTTTTTTTTCCAAAGTAACTAAAAAAATATTTTTTTTTCCAAAGTAACTAAAAAAAAATTTTTTTTTCCAAAGTAACTAAAAAAATATTTTTTTTTCCAAAGTAATTAAAAAAATATATTTTTTTCCAAAGTAACTAAAAAAATATTTTTTTTTTCCAAAGTAACTAAAAAAATATTTTTTTTTCCAAAGTAACTAAAAAAATATTTTTTTTTCCAAAGAAACTAAAAAAATATATTTTTTTCCAAAGTAACTAAAAAAATATTTTTTTTTCCAAAGTAACTAAAAAAATATTTTTTTTTCCAAAGTAACTAAAAAAATATTTTTTTTCCCAAAGAAACTAAAAAAATATTTTTTTTCCAAAGTAACTAAAAAAATATTTTTTTTTCCAAAGAAACTAAAAAAATAATTTTTTTTCCAAAGTAACTAAAAAAATATTTTTTTTCCAAAGTAACTAAAAAAATATTTTTTTTTCCAAAGAAACTAAAAAAATATTTTTTTTTCCAAAGAAACTAAAAAAATATTTTTCTTTCCAAAGTAACTAAAAAAAATTTTTTTTTTCCAAAGTAACTAAAAAATTATTTTTTTTCCCAAAGTAACTAAAAAAATATTTTTCCAAAGTAACTAAAAAAATATTTTTTTTTCCAAAGAAACTAAAAAAATATTTTTTTTTCCAAAGTAACTAAAAAAATATTTTGTTTTCCAAAGAAACTAAAAAAATATTTTTTTTTCCAAAGTAACTAAAAAAATATTTTTTTTTCCAAAGAAACTAAAAAAATATTTTTTTTTCCAAAGTAACTAAAAAAATATTTTTTTTCCCAAAGTAACTAAAAAAATATTTTTTTTTCCAAAGTAACTAAAAAAATTTTTTTTTTCCAAAGTAACTAAAAAAAAAAATTTTTTTCCAAAGTAACTAAAAAAATATTTTTTTTCCAAAGTAACTAAAAAAATATTTTTTTTTCCAAAGTAACTAAAAAAATATTTTCTTTTCCAAAGTAACTAAAAAAATATTTTTTTTTCCAAAGTAACTAAAAAAAATTTTTTTTTTCCAAAGTAACTAAAAAAATTTTTTTTTTTCCAAAGTAACTAAAGAAATATTTTTTTTTCCAAAGTAACTAAAAAAATATTTTTTTTTCCAAAGTAACTAAAAAAATATTTTTTTTTCCAAAGTAACTAAAAAAATATTTTTTTTTCCAAAGAAACTAAAAAAATATATTTTTTTCCAAAGTAACTAAAAAAATATTTTTTTTTCCAAAGTAACTAAAAAAATATTTTTTTTTCCAAAGTAACTAAAAAAATATTTTTTTTCCCAAAGAAACTAAAAAAATATTTTTTTTTCCAAAGTAACTAAAAAAATTTTTTTTTTCCAAAGAAACTAAAAAAATTTTTTTTTTTCCAAAGTAACTAAAAAATATTTTTTTTTTCCAAAGTAACTAAAAAATATTTTTTTTTCCAAAGTAACTAAAAAAATATTTTTTTTCCAAAGTAACTAAAAAAATATTTTTTTTTCCAAAGTAACTAAAAAAATATTTTTTTTTCCAAAGTAACTAAAAAAATATTTTTTTTTCCAAAGTAACTAAAAAAATATTTTTTTTTCCAAAGTAACTAAAAAAAATATTTTTTTTTCCAAAGAAACTAAAAAAATATTTTTTTTTCCAAAGTAACTAAAAAAATATTTTTTTTTCCAAAGTAACTAAAAAAATATTTTTTTTTCCAAAGTAACTAAAAAAATATTTTTTTTCCCAAAGAAACTAAAAAAATATTTTTTTTTCCAAAGTAACTAAAAAAAAAATTTTTTTTCCAAAGAAACTAAAAAAATATTTTTTTTTCCAAAGTAACTAAAAAATATTTTTTTTCCAAAGTAACTAAAAAAATATTTTTTTTTCCAAAGTAACTAAAAAAATATTTTTTTTTTCCAAAGTAACTAAAAAAATATTTTTTTTCCAAAGTAACTAAAAAAATATTTTTTTTTCCAAAGTAACTAAAAAAATATTTTTTTTTCCAAAGTAACTAAAAAAATATTTTTTTTTCCAAAGTAACTAAAAAAATATTTTTTTTTTCCAAAATAACTAAAAAAATATTTTTTTTTCCAAAGTAACTAAAAAAATATTTTTTTTCCAAAGTAACTAAAAAAATATTTTTTTTTCCAAAGTAACTAAAAAAATATTTTTTTTTCCAAAGTAACTAAAAAAATATTTTTTTTTCCAAAGTAACTAAAAAAATATTTTTTTTTCCAAAGAAACTAAAAAAATATTTTTTTTCCAAAGTAACTAAAAAAAAAATTTTTTTTCCAAAGTAACTAAAAAAATATTTTTTTTTCCAAAGTAACTAAAAAAATATTTTTTTTTCCAAAGTAACTAAAAAAATATTTTTTTTTTCCAAAGAAACTAAAAAAATATTTTTTTTTCCAAAGTAACTAAAAAAATATTTTTTTTCCAAAGTAACTAAAAAAATATTTTTTTTTCCAAAGAAACTAAAAAAATATTTTTTTTTCCAAAGTAACTAAAAACAAATTTTTTTTTCCAAAGTAACTAAAAAATTATTTTTTTTCCCAAAGTAACTAAAAAATTTTTTTTTTTTCCAAAGTAACTAAAAATTTTTTTTTTTTTCCAAAGTAACTAAAAAAATTTTTTTTTTTCCAAAGTAACTAAAAAAATATTTTTTTCCCAAAGTAACAAAAAAAATATTTTTTTTCCCAAAGTAACTAAAAAAATATTTTTTTTTCCAAAGTAACTAAAAAAATATTTTTTTTTCCAAAGTAACTAAAAAAATATTTTTTTTTCCAAAGTAACTAAAAAAATATTTTTTTTTCCAAAGTAACTAAAAAAATATTTTTTTTTCCAAAGAAACTAAAAAAATATTTTTTTTTCCAAAGTAACTAAACAAATATTTTTTTTCCCAAAGTAACTAAAAAAATATTTTTTTTTCCAAAGAAACTAAAAAAATATTTTTTTTTCCAAAGTAACTAAAAAATATTTTTTTTTTCCAAAGAAACTAAAAAAATATTTTTTTTTCCAAAGTAACTAAAAAATTCTTTTTTTTTCCAAAGTAACTAAAAAAATATTTTTTTTTCCAAAGTAACTAAAAAAATATTTTTTTTTCCAAAGTAACTAAAAAAATATTTTTTTTTCCAAAGTAACTAAAAAAATATTTTTTTTTCCAAAGTAACTAAAAAAATATTTTTTTTTCCAAAGTAACTAAAAAATATTTTTTTTTTCCAAAGTAACTAAAAAAATATTTTTTTTTCCAAAGTAACTAAAAAAATATTTTTTTTTCCAAAGTAACTAAAAAAATATTTTTTTTCCAAAGTAACTAAAAAAATATTTTTTTTTCCAAAGTAACTAAAAAAATATTTTTTTTTCCAAAGTAACTAAAAAAATATTTTTTTTTCCAAAGTAACTAAAAAAATATTTTTTTTTCCAAAGAAACTAAAAAAATATTTTTTTTTCCAAAGTAACTAAAAAAATATTTTTTTTTCCAAAGAAACTAAAAAAATATTTTTTTTTCCAAAGTAACTAAAAAAATTTTTTTTTTTCCAAAGAAACTAAAAAAATATTTTTTTTTCCAAAGTAACTAAAAAAATATTTTTTTTCCCAAAGTAACTAAAAAAATATTTTTTTTTCCAAAGTAACTAAAAAAAATTTTTTTTTTCCAAAGAAACTAAAAAAATATTTTTTTTTCCAAAGTAACTAAAAAAATATTTTTTTTTCCAAAGTAACTAAAAAAATATTTTTTTTTCCAAAGTAACTAAAAAAATATTTTTTTTTCCAAAGTAACTAAAAAAATATTTTTTTTCCAAAGTAACTAAAAAAATATTTTTTTTTCCAAAGTAACTAAAAAAATATTTTTTTTTCCAAAGTAACTAAAAAAAATATTTTTTTTTCCAAAGTAACTAAAAAAATATTTTTTTTTCCAAAGTAACTAAAAAAATATTTTTTTTTCCAAAGTAACTAAAAAAATATTTTTTTTTCCAAAGTAACTAAAAAAATATTTTTTTTTCCAAAGAAACTAAAAAAATATTTTTTTTTCCAAAGTAACTAAACAAATATTTTTTTTTCCAAAGTAACTAAAAAAATATTTTTTTTTCCAAAGAAACTAAAAAAATATTTTTTTTTCCAAAGTAACTAAAAAATATTTTTTTTTTCCAAAGAAACTAAAAAAATATTCTTTTTTCCAAAGTAACTAAAAAAAATTTTTTTTTTCCAAAGTAACTAAAAAAATATTTTTTTTTCCAAAGTAACTAAAAAAATATTTTTTTTTCCAAAGTAACTAAAAAAATATTTTTTTTTCCAAAGTAACTAAAAAAATATTTTTTTTTCCAAAGTAACTAAAAAAATATTTTTTTTTCCAAAGTAACTAAAAAATATTTTTTTTTTCCAAAGTAACTAAAAAAATATTTTTTTTTCCAAAGTAACTAAAAAAATATTTTTTTTTCCAAAGTAACTAAAAAAATATTTTTTTTCCAAAGTAACTAAAAAAATATTTTTTTTTCCAAAGTAACTAAAAAAATATTTTTTTTTCCAAAGTAACTAAAAAAATATTTTTTTTTCCAAAGTAACTAAAAAAATATTTTTTTTTCCAAAGTAACTAAAAAAATATTTTTTTTTCCAAAGTAACTAAAAAAATATTTTTTTTTCCAAAGTAACTAAAAAAATATTTTTTTTTCCAAAGTAACTAAAAAAATATTTTTTTTTCCAAAGTAACTAAAAAAATATTTTTTTTTCCAAAGAAACTAAAAAAATATTTTTTTTTCCAAAGTAACTAAACAAATATTTTTTTTTCCAAAGTAACTAAAAAAATATTTTTTTTTCCAAAGAAACTAAAAAAATATTTTTTTTTCCAAAGTAACTAAAAAATATTTTTTTTTCCAAAGAAACTAAAAAAATATTCTTTTTTCCAAAGTAACTAAAAATTTTTTTTTTTTTCCAAAGTAACTAAAAAAATATTTTTTTTTCCAAAGTAACTAAAAAAATATTTTTTTTTCCAAAGTAACTAAAAAAATATTTTTTTTTCCAAAGTAACTAAAAAAATATTTTTTTTTCCAAAGTAACTAAAAAAATATTTTTTTTTCCAAAGTAACTAAAAAATATTTTTTTTTTCCAAAGTAACTAAAAAAATATTTTTTTTTCCAAAGTAACTAAAAAAATATTTTTTTTTCCAAAGTAACTAAAAAAATTTTTTTTTTTCCAAAGTAACTAAAAAAATATTTTTTTTTCCAAAGAAACTAAAAAAATATTTTTTTTTCCAAAGTAACTAAAAAAATATTTTTTTTTCCAAAGAAACTAAAAAAATATTTTTTTTTCCAAAGTAACTAAAAAATTTTTTTTTTTTCCAAAGAAACTAAAAAAATTTTTTTTTTTCCAAAGTAACTAAAAAAATATTTTTTTTCCCAAAGTAACTAAAAAAATTTTTTTTTTTCCAAAGTAACTAAAAAAAATTTTTTTTTTCCAAAGAAACTAAAAAAATATTTTTTTTTCCAAAGTAACTAAAAAAATATTTTTTTTTCCAAAGTAACTAAAAAAATATTTTTTTTTCCAAAGTAACTAAAAAAATATTTTTTTTTCCAAAGTAACTAAAAAAATATTTTTTTTCCAAAGTAACTAAAAAAATATTTTTTTTTCCAAAGTAACTAAAAAAATATTTTTTTTTCCAAAGTAACTAAAAAAATATTTTTTTTTCCAAAGTAACTAAAAAAATATTTTTTTTTCCAAAGTAACTAAAAAAATATTTTTTTTTCCAAAGTAACTAAAAAAATATTTTTTTTTCCAAAGTAACTAAAAAAATATTTTTTTTTCCAAAGAAACTAAAAAAATATTTTTTTTTCCAAAGTAACTAAACAAATATTTTTTTTTCCAAAGTAACTAAAAAATATTTTTTTTTTCCAAAGAAACTAAAAAAATATTCTTTTTTCCAAAGTAACTAAAAATTTTTTTTTTTTTCCAAAGTAACTAAAAAATTTTTTTTTTTTCCAAAGTAACTAAAAAAATATTTTTTTTTCCAAAGTAACTAAAAAAATATTTTTTTTTCCAAAGTAACTAAAAAAATATTTTTTTTTCCAAAGTAACTAAAAAAATATTTTTTTTTCCAAAGTAACTAAAAAATATTTTTTTTTTCCAAAGTAACTAAAAAAATATTTTTTTTTCCAAAGTAACTAAAAAAATATTTTTTTTTCCAAAGTAACTAAAAAAATATTTTTTTTCCAAAGTAACTAAAAAAATATTTTTTTTTCCAAAGTAACTAAAAAAATATTTTTTTTCCAAAGTAACTAAAAAAATATTTTTTTTTCCAAAGTAACTAAAAAAATATTTTTTTTTCCAAAGTAACTAAAAAAATATTTTTTTTTCCAAAGTAACTAAAAAAATATTTTTTTTTCCAAAGTAACTAAAAAAATATTTTTTTTTCCAAAGTAACTAAAAAAATATTTTTTTTTCCAAAGTAACTAAAAAAATTTTTTTTTTTCCAAAGTAACTAAAAAAATATTTTTTTTTCCAAAGTAACTAAAAAAATATTTTTTTTTCCAAAGAAACTAAAAAAATATTTTTTTTTCCAAAGTAACTAAACAAATATTTTTTTTTCCAAAGTAACTAAAAAAATATTTTTTTTTCCAAAGAAACTAAAAAAATATTTTTTTTTCCAAAGTAACTAAAAAATATTTTTTTTTTCCAAAGAAACTAAAAAAATATTCTTTTTTCCAAAGTAACTAAAAATTTTTTTTTTTTTCCAAAGTAACTAAAAAAATATTTTTTTTTCCAAAGTAACTAAAAAAATATTTTTTTTTCCAAAGTAACTAAAAAAATATTTTTTTTTCCAAAGTAACTAAAAAAATATTTTTTTTTCCAAAGTAACTAAAAAAATATTTTTTTTTCCAAAGTAACTAAAAAATATTTTTTTTTTCCAAAGTAACTAAAAAAATATTTTTTTTTCCAAAGTAACTAAAAAAATATTTTTTTTTCCAAAGTAACTAAAAAAATATTTTTTTTCCAAAGTAACTAAAAAAAATTTTTTTTTTCCAAAGTAACTAAAAAAATATTTTTTTTTCCAAAGTAACTAAAAAAATATTTTTTTTTCCAAAGTAACTAAAAAAATATTTTTTTTTCCAAAGAAACTAAAAAAATATTTTTTTTTCCAAAGTAACTAAAAAAATATTTTTTTTTCCAAAGAAACTAAAAAAATATTTTTTTTTCCAAAGTAACTAAAAAAATATTTTTTTTTCCAAAGTAACTAAAAAAATATTTTTTTTTCCAAAGTAACTAAAAAAATATTTTTTTTCCCAAAGTAACTAAAAAAATATTTTTTTTTCCAAAGTAACTAAAAAAATATTTTTTTTTCCAAAGAAACTAAAAAAATATTTTTTTTTCCAAAGTAACTAAAAAAATATTTTTTTTTCCAAAGAAACTAAAAAAATATTTTTTTTTCCAAAGTAACTAAAAAAATATTTTTTTTCCAAAGTAACTAAAAAAATATTTTTTTTTCCAAAGAAACTAAAAAAATATTTTTCTTTCCAAAGTAACTAAAAAAAATTTTTTTTTTCCAAAGTAACTAAAAAATTATTTTTTTTCCCAAAGTAACTAAAAAAATATTTTTCCAAAGTAACTAAAAAAATATTTTTTTTCCAAAGTAACTAAAAAAATATTTTTTTTTCCAAAGTAACTAAAAAAATATTTTTTTTCCAAAGTAACTAAAAAAATATTTTTTTTTCCAAAGTAACTAAAAAAATATTTTTTTTTCCAAAGTAACTAAAAAAATATTTTTTTTTCCAAAGTAACTAAAAAAATATTTTTTTTTCCAAAGTAACTAAAAAAATATTTTTTTTTCCAAAGTAACTAAAAAAATATTTTTTTTTCCAAAGTAACTAAAAAAATATTTTTTTTTCCAAAGTAACTAAAAAAAAATTTTTTTTTCCAAAGTAACTAAAAAAATATTTTTTTTTCCAAAGTAACTAAAAAAAATTTTTTTTTCCAAAGTAACTAAAAAAATATTTTTTTTTCCAAAGTAACTAAAAAAATATTTTTTTTTCCAAAGTAACTAAAAAAATATATTTTTTTCCAAAGAAACTAAAAAAATATATTTTTTTCCAAAGTAACTAAAAAAAAAATTTTTTTTCCAAAGAAACTAAAAAAATATTTTTTTTTCCAAAGTAACTAAAAAAATATTTTTTTTTCCAAAGAAACTAAAAAAATATTTTTTTTTCCAAAGTAACTAAAAAAAATATTTTTTTTCCAAAGAAACTAAAAAAAAATTTTTTTTAGTTACTTTGGAAAAAAAATATATTTTTTTTTCCAAAGTAACTAAAAAAATATTTTTTTTTCCAAAGTAACTAAAAAAATATTTTTTTTTCCAAAGTAACTAAAAAAATATTTTTTTTTCCAAAGTAACTAAAAAAATATTTTTTTTTCCAAAGTAACTAAAAAAATATTTTTTTTTCCAAAGTAACTAAAAAAATATTTTTTTTTCCAAAGTAACTAAAAAAATATTTTTTTTTCCAAAGTAACTAAAAAAATATTTTTTTTTCCAAAGTAACTAAAAAAATATTTTTTTTTCCAAAGTAACTAAAAAAAAATTTTTTTTTCCAAAGTAACTAAAAAAATATTTTTTTTTCCAAAGTAACTAAAAAAATATTTTTTTTTCCAAAGTAACTAAAAAAATATTTTTTTTTCCAAAGTAACTAAAAAAATATTTTTTTTTCCAAAGTAACTAAAAAAAAAAAAATTTTTCCAAAGAAACTAAAAAAATATTTTTTTTTCCAAAGTAACTAAAAAAATATTTTTTTTTCCAAAGAAACTAAAAAAATATTTTTTTTTCCAAAGTAACTAAAAAAAATATATATTTTTTTCCAAAGTAACTAAAAAAATATATTTTTTTTTCCAAAGTAACTAAAAAAATATATTTTTTTTTCCAAAGTAACTAAAAAAATATTTTTTTTTCCAAAGTAACTAAAAAAATATTTTTTTTTCCAAAGTAACTAAAAAAATATTTTTTTTCCAAAGTAACTAAAAAAATATTTTTTTTTCCAAAGTAACTAAAAAAATATTTTTTTTTCCAAAGTAACTAAAAAAATATTTTTTTTCCAAAGTAACTAAAAAAATTTTTTTTTTTCCAAAGTAACTAAAAAAATATTTTTTTTTCCAAAGTAACTAAAAAAAAAATTTTTTCCAAAGTAACTAAAAAAAAATTTTTTTTTCCAAAGTAACTAAAAAAATATTTTTTTCCCAAAGTAACTAAAAAAATATTTTTTTTCCAAAGTAACTAAAAAAATATTTTTTTTTCCAAAGTAACTAAAAAAATATTTTTTTTTCCAAAGTAACTAAAAAAATATTTTTTTTTCCAAAGTAACTAAAAAAATATTTTTTTTTCCAAAGAAACTAAAAAAATATTTTTTTTTCCAAAGTAACTAAAAAAATATTTTTTTTTCCAAAGTAACTAAAAAAATATTTTTTTTTCCAAAGTAACTAAAAAAATATTTTTTTTTCAAAGTAACTAAAAAAATATTTTTTTTTCCAAAGAAACTAAAAAAAAATATTTTTTTCCAAAGTAACTAAAAAAAAAAATTTTTTCCAAAGTAACTAAAAAAATATTTTTTTTTCCAAAGTAACTAAAAAAATATTTTTTTTTCCAAAGAAACTAAAAAAATATTTTTTTTTCCAAAGTAACTAAAATTTTTTTTTTTTTTTCCAAAGAAACTAAAAAAATATTTTTTTTTCCAAAGAAACTAAAAAAATATTTTTTTTTCCAAAGTAACTAAAAAAAATTTTTTTTTTCCAAAGTAACTAAAAAATTATTTTTTTCCCAAAGTAACTAAAAAAATATTTTTTTTTCCAAAGTAACTAAAAAAATATTTTTTTTTTCCAAAGTAACTAAAAAAATATTTTTTTTTCCAAAGTAACTAAAAAAATATTTTTTTCCCAAAGTAACTAAAAAAATATTTTTTTTTCCAAAGTAACTAAAAAATTTTTTTTTTTTCCAAAGTAACTAAAAAAATTTTTTTTTTTCCAAAGTAACTAAAAAAATATTTTTTTTCCAAAGTAACTAAAAAAAAAATTTTTCCCAAAGTAACTAAAAAATATTTTTTTTTTCCAAAGTAACTAAAAAAATATTTTTTTTTCCAAAGTAACTAAAAAAATATTTTTTTTCCAAAGTAACTAAAAAAATATTTTTTTTCCAAAGTAACTAAAAAAATATTTTTTTTTCCAAAGTAACTAAAAAAATATTTTTTTTTCCAAAGTAACTAAAAAAATATATTTTTTTCCAAAGTAACTAAAAAAATATTTTTTTTTCCAAAGAAACTAAAAAAATATTTTTTTTTCCAAAGTAACTAAAAAAATATTTTTTTTTCCAAAGAAACTAAAAAAATATTTTTTTTTCCAAAGTAACTAAAAAAATTTTTTTTTTTCCAAAGTAACTAAAGAAATATTTTTTTTTCCAAAGTAACTAAAAAAATATTTTTTTTTCCAAAGTAACTAAAAAAATATTTTTTTTTCCAAAGTAACTAAAAAAATATTTTTTTTTCCAAAGAAACTAAAAAAATATTTTTTTTTCCAAAGTAACTAAAAAAATATTTTTTTTTCCAAAGTAACTAAAAAAATATTTTTTTTTCCAAAGTAACTAAAAAAATATTTTTTTTCCCAAAGAAACTAAAAAAATATTTTTTTTTCCAAAGTAACTAAAAAAAATTTTTTTTTTCCAAAGAAACTAAAAAAAATTTTTTTTTTCCAAAGTAACTAAAAAATATTTTTTTTTCCAAAGTAACTAAAAAAATATTTTTTTTTCCAAAGTAACTAAAAAAATATTTTTTTTTCCAAAGTAACTAAAAAAATATTTTTTTTTCCAAAGTAACTAAAAAAATATTTTTTTTTCCAAAGTAACTAAAAAAATTTTTTTTTTCCAAAGTAACTAAAAAAATATTTTTTTTTCCAAAGAAACTAAAAAAATATTTTTTTTTCCAAAGTAACTAAAAAAATATTTTTTTTTTCCAAAGTAACTAAAAAAATATTTTTTTTTCCAAAGTAACTAAAAAAATATTTTTTTTCCCAAAGAAACTAAAAAAATATTTTTTTTTCCAAAGTAACTAAAAAAAATTTTTTTTTTCCAAAGTAACTAAAAAAATATTTTTTTTCCCAAAGTAACTAAAAAAATATTTTTTTTTCCAAAGTAACTAAAAAATATTTTTTTTTCCAAAGTAACTAAAAAAATATTTTTTTTTTCCAAAGTAACTAAAAAAATATTTTTTTTCCAAAGTAACTAAAAAAATATTTTTTTTTCCAAAGTAACTAAAAAAATATTTTTTTTTCCAAAGTAACTAAAAAAATATTTTTTTTTCCAAAGTAACTAAAAAAATTTTTTTTTTCCAAAGTAACTAAAAAAATATTTTTTTTTCCAAAGTAACTAAAAAAATATATTTTTTTCCAAAGTAACTAAAAAAATATTTTTTTTTTCCAAAGTAACTAAAAAAATATTTTTTTTTCCAAAGTAACTAAAAAAATATTTTTTTTTCCAAAGAAACTAAAAAAATATATTTTTTTCCAAAGTAACTAAAAAAATATTTTTTTTTCCAAAGTAACTAAAAAAATATTTTTTTTTCCAAAGTAACTAAAAAAATATTTTTTTTCCCAAAGAAACTAAAAAAATATTTTTTTTCCAAAGTAACTAAAAAAATATTTTTTTTTCCAAAGAAACTAAAAAAATATTTTTTTTTCCAAAGTAACTAAAAAAATATTTTTTTTCCAAAGTAACTAAAAAAATATTTTTTTTTCCAAAGAAACTAAAAAAATATTTTTCTTTCCAAAGTAACTAAAAAAAAAATTTTTTTTCCAAAGTAACTAAAAAATTATTTTTTTTCCCAAAGTAACTAAAAAAATATTTTTCCAAAGTAACTAAAAAAATATTTTTTTTTCCAAAGAAACTAAAAAAATATTTTTTTTTCCAAAGTAACTAAAAAAATATTTTGTTTTCCAAAGAAACTAAAAAAATATTTTTTTTTCCAAAGTAACTAAAAAAATATTTTTTTTTCCAAAGAAACTAAAAAAATATTTTTTTTTCCAAAGTAACTAAAAAAATATTTTTTTTCCCAAAGTAACTAAAAAAATATTTTTTTTTCCAAAGTAACTAAAAAATATTTTTTTTTCCAAAGTAACTAAAAAAAAATTTTTTTTTCCAAAGTAACTAAAAAAATATTTTTTTTCCAAAGTAACTAAAAAAATATTTTTTTTTCCAAAGTAACTAAAAAAATATTTTCTTTTCCAAAGTAACTAAAAAAATATTTTTTTTTCCAAAGTAACTAAAAAAAATTTTTTTTTTCCAAAGTAACTAAAAAAATTTTTTTTTTTCCAAAGTAACTAAAGAAATATTTTTTTTTCCAAAGTAACTAAAAAAAATTTTTTTTTTCCAAAGTAACTAAAAAAATATTTTTTTTTCCAAAGTAACTAAAAAAATATTTTTTTTTCCAAAGAAACTAAAAAAATATATTTTTTTCCAAAGTAACTAAAAAAATATTTTTTTTTCCAAAGTAACTAAAAAAATATTTTTTTTTCCAAAGTAACTAAAAAAATATTTTTTTTCCCAAAGAAACTAAAAAAATATTTTTTTTTCCAAAGTAACTAAAAAAAATTTTTTTTTTCCAAAGAAACTAAAAAAAAAATTTTTTTCCAAAGTAACTAAAAAATATTTTTTTTTTCCAAAGTAACTAAAAAATATTTTTTTTTCCAAAGTAACTAAAAAAATATTTTTTTTTCCAAAGTAACTAAAAAAATATTTTTTTTTCCAAAGTAACTAAAAAAATATTTTTTTTTCCAAAGTAACTAAAAAAATATTTTTTTTTCCAAAGTAACTAAAAAAATATTTTTTTTTCCAAAGTAACTAAAAAAATATTTTTTTTTCCAAAGAAACTAAAAAAATATTTTTTTTTCCAAAGTAACTAAAAAAATATTTTTTTTTCCAAAGTAACTAAAAAAATATTTTTTTTTCCAAAGTAACTAAAAAAATATTTTTTTTCCCAAAGAAACTAAAAAAATATTTTTTTTTCCAAAGTAACTAAAAAAAAAAATTTTTTTCCAAAGAAACTAAAAAAATATTTTTTTTTCCAAAGTAACTAAAAAATATTTTTTTTCCAAAGTAACTAAAAAAATATTTTTTTTTCCAAAGTAACTAAAAAAATATTTTTTTTTTCCAAAGTAACTAAAAAAATATTTTTTTTTCCAAAGTAACTAAAAAAATATTTTTTTTTCCAAAGTAACTAAAAAAATATTTTTTTTTCCAAAGTAACTAAAAAAATATTTTTTTTTCCAAAGTAACTAAAAAAATATTTTTTTTTCCAAAATAACTAAAAAAATATTTTTTTTTCCAAAGTAACTAAAAAAATATTTTTTTTCCAAAGTAACTAAAAAAATATTTTTTTTTCCAAAGTAACTAAAAAAATATTTTTTTTTCCAAAGTAACTAAAAAAATATTTTTTTTTCCAAAGTAACTAAAAAAATATTTTTTTTTCCAAAGAAACTAAAAAAATATTTTTTTTCCAAAGTAACTAAAAAAAAAATTTTTTTTCCAAAGTAACTAAAAAAAAATTTTTTTTTCCAAAGTAACTAAAAAAATATTTTTTTTTCCAAAGTAACTAAAAAAATATTTTTTTTCCCAAAGAAACTAAAAAAATATTTTTTTTTCCAAAGTAACTAAAAAAATATTTTTTTTTCCAAAGAAACTAAAAAAATATTTTTTTTTCCAAAGTAACTAAAAAAATATATTTTTTTTTCCAAAGAAACTAAAAAAATATTTTTTTTTCCAAAGTAACTAAAAAATATATTTTTTTTCCAAAGTAACTAAAAAAATATTTTTTTTTCCAAAGAAACTAAAAAAATATTTTTTTTTCCAAAGTAACTAAAAACAAATTTTTTTTTCCAAAGTAACTAAAAAATTATTTTTTTTCCCAAAGTAACTAAAAAATTTTTTTTTTTTCCAAAGTAACTAAAAAAAATTTTTTTTTTCCAAAGTAACTAAAAAAATTTTTTTTTTCCAAAGTAACTAAAAAAATTTTTTTTTCCCAAAGTAACAAAAAAAATATTTTTTTTCCCAAAGTAACTAAAAAATTTTTTTTTTTTCCAAAGTAACTAAAAAAATATTTTTTTTTCCAAAGTAACTAAAAAAATATTTTTTTTTCCAAAGTAACTAAAAAAATATTTTTTTTTCCAAAGTAACTAAAAAAATATTTTTTTTTCCAAAGAAACTAAAAAAATATTTTTTTTTCCAAAGTAACTAAAAAAATATTTTTTTTTCCAAAGTAACTAAAAAAATATTTTTTTTTCCAAAGTAACTAAAAAAATATTTTTTTTCCAAAGTAACTAAAAAAATATTTTTTTTTCCAAAGTAACTAAAAAAATATTTTTTTTTCCAAAGTAACTAAAAAAATATTTTTTTTTCCAAAGTAACTAAAAAAATATTTTTTTTTCCAAAGTAACTAAAAAAATATTTTTTTTTCCAAAGTAACTAAAAAAATATTTTTTTTTCCAAAGTAACTAAAAAAATATTTTTTTTTCCAAAGTAACTAAAAAAATATTTTTTTTTCCAAAGTAACTAAAAAAATATTTTTTTTTCCAAAGAAACTAAAAAAATATTTTTTTTTCCAAAGTAACTAAACAAATATTTTTTTTTCCAAAGTAACTAAAAAAATATATTTTTTTCCAAAGAAACTAAAAAAATATTTTTTTTTCCAAAGTAACTAAAAAATTTTTTTTTTTCCAAAGAAACTAAAAAAATATTCTTTTTTCCAAAGTAACTAAAAAAATTTTTTTTTTTCCAAAGTAACTAAAAAAATATTTTTTTTTCCAAAGTAACTAAAAAAATATTTTTTTTTCCAAAGTAACTAAAAAAATATTTTTTTTTCCAAAGTAACTAAAAAAATATTTTTTTTTCCAAAGTAACTAAAAAAATATTTTTTTTTCCAAAGTAACTAAAAAATATTTTTTTTTTCCAAAGTAACTAAAAAAATATTTTTTTTTCCAAAGTAACTAAAAAAATATTTTTTTTTCCAAAGTAACTAAAAAAATATATTTTTTTCCAAAGTAACTAAAAAAAAATTTTTTTTTCCAAAGTAACTAAAAAAATATTTTTTTTTCCAAAGTAACTAAAAAAATATTTTTTTTTCCAAAGTAACTAAAAAAATATTTTTTTTTCCAAAGAAACTAAAAAAATATTTTTTTTTCCAAAGTAACTAAAAAAATATTTTTTTTTCCAAAGAAACTAAAAAAATATTTTTTTTTCCAAAGTAACTAAAAAAATATTTTTTTTTCCAAAGTAACTAAAAAAATATTTTTTTTTCCAAAGTAACTAAAAAAATATTTTTTTTCCCAAAGTAACTAAAAAAATATTTTTTTTTCCAAAGTAACTAAAAAAATATTTTTTTTTCCAAAGAAACTAAAAAAATATTTTTTTTTCCAAAGTAACTAAAAAAATATTTTTTTTTCCAAAGAAACTAAAAAAATATTTTTTTTTCCAAAGTAACTAAAAAAATATTTTTTTTCCAAAGTAACTAAAAAAATATTTTTTTTTCCAAAGAAACTAAAAAAATATTTTTCTTTCCAAAGTAACTAAAAAAAATTTTTTTTTTCCAAAGTAACTAAAAAATTATTTTTTTTCCCAAAGTAACTAAAAAAATATTTTTCCAAAGTAACTAAAAAAATATTTTTTTTTCCAAAGTAACTAAAAAAATATTTTTTTTTCCAAAGTAACTAAAAAAATATTTTTTTTTCCAAAGTAACTAAAAAAATATTTTTTTTTCCAAAGTAACTAAAAAAATATTTTTTTTTCCAAAGTAACTAAAAAAATATTTTTTTTTCCAAAGTAACTAAAAAAATATTTTTTTTTCCAAAGTAACTAAAAAAATATTTTTTTTTCCAAAGTAACTAAAAAAATATTTTTTTTTCCAAAGTAACTAAAAAAATGTTTTTTTTTCCAAAGTAACTAAAAAAAAATTTTTTTTTCCAAAGTAACTAAAAAAATATTTTTTTTTCCAAAGTAACTAAAAAAATATTTTTTTTTCCAAAGTAACTAAAAAAATATTTTTTTTTCCAAAGTAACTAAAAAAATATTTTTTTTTCCAAAGTAACTAAAAAAATATTTTTTTTTCCAAAGAAACTAAAAAAATATATTTTTTTCCAAAGTAACTAAAAAAAAAAAATTTTTTCCAAAGAAACTAAAAAAATATTTTTTTTTCCAAAGTAACTAAAAAAATATTTTTTTTTCCAAAGAAACTAAAAAAATATTTTTTTTTCCAAAGTAACTAAAAAAAATATTTTTTTTCCAAAGAAACTAAAAAAAAAATTTTTTTAGTTACTTTGGAAAAAAAATATATTTTTTTTTCCAAAGTAACTAAAAAAATATTTTTTTTTCCAAAGTAACTAAAAAAATATTTTTTTTTCCAAAGTAACTAAAAAAATATTTTTTTTCCAAAGTAACTAAAAAAATATTTTTTTTTCCAAAGTAACTAAAAAAATATTTTTTTTTCCAAAGTAACTAAAAAAATATTTTTTTTCCAAAGTAACTAAAAAAATATTTTTTTTTCCAAAGTAACTAAAAAAATATTTTTTTTTCCAAAGTAACTAAAAAAAAATTTTTTTTCCAAAGTAACTAAAAAAAAATATTTTTTTCCAAAGTAACTAAAAAAATATTTTTTTCCCAAAGTAACTAAAAAAATATTTTTTTTCCAAAGTAACTAAAAAAATATTTTTTTTTCCAAAGTAACTAAAAAAATATTTTTTTTTCCAAAGTAACTAAAAAAATATTTTTTTTTCCAAAGTAACTAAAAAAATATTTTTTTTTCCAAAGAAACTAAAAAAATATTTTTTTTTCCAAAGTAACTAAAAAAATATTTTTTTTTCCAAAGTAACTAAAAAAATATTTTTTTTTCCAAAGTAACTAAAAAAATATTTTTTTTTCAAAGTAACTAAAAAAATATTTTTTTTTCCAAAGAAACTAAAAAAAAATATTTTTTTCCAAAGTAACTAAAAAAAAAATTTTTTTTCCAAAGTAACTAAAAAAATATTTTTTTTTCCAAAGTAACTAAAAAAATATTTTTTTTTCCAAAGAAACTAAAAAAATATTTTTTTTTCCAAAGTAACTAAAATTTTTTTTTTTTTTTCCAAAGAAACTAAAAAAATATTTTTTTTTCCAAAGAAACTAAAAAAATATTTTTTTTTCCAAAGTAACTAAAAAAAAATTTTTTTTTCCAAAGTAACTAAAAAATTATTTTTTTCCCAAAGTAACTAAAAAAATATTTTTTTTTCCAAAGTAACTAAAAAAATATTTTTTTTTTCCAAAGTAACTAAAAAAATATTTTTTTTTCCAAAGTAACTAAAAAAATATTTTTTTCCCAAAGTAACTAAAAAAATATTTTTTTTTCCAAAGTAACTAAAAAAATATTTTTTTTTCCAAAGTAACTAAAAAATTTTTTTTTTTCCAAAGTAACTAAAAAAATATTTTTTTTTCCAAAGTAACTAAAAAAAAAATGTTTTCCCAAAGTAACTAAAAAATATTTTTTTTTTCCAAAGTAACTAAAAAAATATTTTTTTTTCCAAAGTAACTAAAAAAATATTTTTTTTCCAAAGTAACTAAAAAAATATTTTTTTTTCCAAAGTAACTAAAAAAATATTTTTTTTCCAAAGTAACTAAAAAAAATTTTTTTTTTCCAAAGTAACTAAAAAAATATTTTTTTTCCAAAGTAACTAAAAAAATATTTTTTTTTCCAAAGTAACTAAAAAAATATTTTTTTTTCCAAAGAAACTAAAAAAATATTTTTTTTTCCAAAGTAACTAAAAAAATATTTTTTTTTCCAAAGAAACTAAAAAAATATTTTTTTTTCCAAAGTAACTAAAAAAATATTTTTTTTTCCAAAGTAACTAAAAAAATATTTTTTTTTCCAAAGTAACTAAAAAAATATTTTTTTTCCCAAAGTAACTAAAAATATATTTTTTTTTCCAAAGTAACTAAAAAAATATTTTTTTTTCCAAAGAAACTAAAAAAATATTTTTTTTTCCAAAGTAACTAAAAAAATATTTTTTTTTCCAAAGAAACTAAAAAAATATTTTTTTTTCCAAAGTAACTAAAAAAATATTTTTTTTCCAAAGTAACTAAAAAAATATTTTTTTTTCCAAAGAAACTAAAAAAATATTTTTCTTTCCAAAGTAACTAAAAAAAATTTTTTTTTTCCAAAGTAACTAAAAAATTATTTTTTTTCCCAAAGTAACTAAAAAAATATTTTTCCAAAGTAACTAAAAAAATATTTTTTTTCCAAAGTAACTAAAAAAATATTTTTTTTTCCAAAGTAACTAAAAAAATATTTTTTTTCCAAAGTAACTAAAAAAATATTTTTTTTTCCAAAGTAACTAAAAAAATATTTTTTTTTCCAAAGTAACTAAAAAAATATTTTTTTTTCCAAAGTAACTAAAAAAATATTTTTTTTTCCAAAGTAACTAAAAAAATATTTTTTTTTCCAAAGTAACTAAAAAAATATTTTTTTTTCCAAAGTAACTAAAAAAATATTTTTTTTTCCAAAGTAACTAAAAAAAAATTTTTTTTTCCAAAGTAACTAAAAAAATATTTTTTTTTCCAAAGTAACTAAAAAAAAATTTTTTTTCCAAAGTAACTAAAAAAATATTTTTTTTCCCAAAGTAACTAAAAAAATATTTTTTTTTCCAAAGTAACTAAAAAAATATATTTTTTTCCAAAGAAACTAAAAAAATATATTTTTTTCCAAAGTAACTAAAAAAAAAATTTTTTTTCCAAAGAAACTAAAAAAATATTTTTTTTTCCAAAGTAACTAAAAAAATATTTTTTTTTCCAAAGAAACTAAAAAAATATTTTTTTTTCCAAAGTAACTAAAAAAAATATTTTTTTTCCAAAGAAACTAAAAAAAAATTTTTTTTAGTTACTTTGGAAAAAAAATATATATTTTTTTCCAAAGTAACTAAAAAAATATTTTTTTTTCCAAAGTAACTAAAAAAATATTTTTTTTTCCAAAGTAACTAAAAAAATATTTTTTTTTCCAAAGTAACTAAAAAAATATTTTTTTTTCCAAAGTAACTAAAAAAATATTTTTTTTTCCAAAGTAACTAAAAAAATATTTTTTTTTCCAAAGTAACTAAAAAAATATTTTTTTTTCCAAAGTAACTAAAAAAATATTTTTTTTTCCAAAGTAACTAAAAAAATATTTTTTTTTCCAAAGTAACTAAAAAAAAATTTTTTTTTCCAAAGTAACTAAAAAAATATTTTTTTTTCCAAAGTAACTAAAAAAATATTTTTTTTTCCAAAGTAACTAAAAAAATATTTTTTTTTCCAAAGTAACTAAAAAAATATTTTTTTTTCCAAAGTAACTAAAAAAAAAAAAATTTTTCCAAAGAAACTAAAAAAATATTTTTTTTTCCAAAGTAACTAAAAAAATATTTTTTTTTCCAAAGAAACTAAAAAAATATTTTTTTTTCCAAAGTAACTAAAAAAAATATATATTTTTTTCCAAAGTAACTAAAAAAATATATTTTTTTTTCCAAAGTAACTAAAAAAATATATTTTTTTTTCCAAAGTAACTAAAAAAATTTTTTTTTTTCCAAAGTAACTAAAAAAATATTTTTTTTTCCAAAGTAACTAAAAAAATATTTTTTTTCCAAAGTAACTAAAAAAATATTTTTTTTTCCAAAGTAACTAAAAAAATATTTTTTTTTCCAAAGTAACTAAAAAAATATTTTTTTTCCAAAGTAACTAAAAAAATTTTTTTTTTTCCAAAGTAACTAAAAAAATATTTTTTTTTCCAAAGTAACTAAAAAAAAAAAATTTTTCCAAAGTAACTAAAAAAAAATTTTTTTTCCAAAGTAACTAAAAAAATATTTTTTTCCCAAAGTAACTAAAAAAATATTTTTTTTCCAAAGTAACTAAAAAAATATTTTTTTTTCCAAAGTAACTAAAAAAATATTTTTTTTTCCAAAGTAACTAAAAAAATATTTTTTTTTCCAAAGTAACTAAAAAAATATTTTTTTTTCCAAAGAAACTAAAAAAATATTTTTTTTTCCAAAGTAACTAAAAAAATATTTTTTTTTCCAAAGTAACTAAAAAAATATTTTTTTTTCCAAAGTAACTAAAAAAATATTTTTTTTTCAAAGTAACTAAAAAAATATTTTTTTTTCCAAAGAAACTAAAAAAAAATATTTTTTTCCAAAGTAACTAAAAAAAAAATTTTTTTCCAAAGTAACTAAAAAAATATTTTTTTTTCCAAAGTAACTAAAAAAATATTTTTTTTTCCAAAGAAACTAAAAAAATATTTTTTTTTCCAAAGTAACTAAAATTTTTTTTTTTTTTCCAAAGAAACTAAAAAATTTTTTTTTTTTCCAAAGAAACTAAAAAAATATTTTTTTTTCCAAAGTAACTAAAAAAAAATTTTTTTTTCCAAAGTAACTAAAAAATTATTTTTTTCCCAAAGTAACTAAAAAAATATTTTTTTTTCCAAAGTAACTAAAAAAATATTTTTTTTTTCCAAAGTAACTAAAAAAATATTTTTTTTTCCAAAGTAACTAAAAAAATATTTTTTTCCCAAAGTAACTAAAAAAATATTTTTTTTTCCAAAGTAACTAAAAAATTTTTTTTTTTTCCAAAGTAACTAAAAAAATTTTTTTTTTTCCAAAGTAACTAAAAAAATATTTTTTTTCCAAAGTAACTAAAAAAATTTTTTTTCCCAAAGTAACTAAAAAATATTTTTTTTTTCCAAAGTAACTAAAAAAATATTTTTTTTTCCAAAGTAACTAAAAAAATATTTTTTTTCCAAAGTAACTAAAAAAATATTTTTTTTCCAAAGTAACTAAAAAAATATTTTTTTTTCCAAAGTAACTAAAAAAATATTTTTTTTTCCAAAGTAACTAAAAAAATATATTTTTTTCCAAAGTAACTAAAAAAATATTTTTTTTTCCAAAGAAACTAAAAAAATATTTTTTTTTCCAAAGTAACTAAAAAAATATTTTTTTTTCCAAAGAAACTAAAAAAATATTTTTTTTTCCAAAGTAACTAAAAAAATTTTTTTTTTTCCAAAGTAACTAAAGAAATATTTTTTTTTCCAAAGTAACTAAAAAAATATTTTTTTTTCCAAAGTAACTAAAAAAATATTTTTTTTTCCAAAGTAACTAAAAAAATATTTTTTTTTCCAAAGAAACTAAAAAAATATTTTTTTTTCCAAAGTAACTAAAAAAATATTTTTTTTTCCAAAGTAACTAAAAAAATATTTTTTTTTCCAAAGTAACTAAAAAAATATTTTTTTTCCCAAAGAAACTAAAAAAATATTTTTTTTTCCAAAGTAACTAAAAAAAATTTTTTTTTTCCAAAGAAACTAAAAAAATTTTTTTTTTCCAAAGTAACTAAAAAATATTTTTTTTTCCAAAGTAACTAAAAAAATATTTTTTTTTCCAAAGTAACTAAAAAAATATTTTTTTTTCCAAAGTAACTAAAAAAATATTTTTTTTTCCAAAGTAACTAAAAAAATATTTTTTTTTCCAAAGTAACTAAAAAAAATTTTTTTTTTCCAAAGTAACTAAAAAAATATTTTTTTTTCCAAAGAAACTAAAAAAATATTTTTTTTTCCAAAGTAACTAAAAAAATATTTTTTTTTTCCAAAGTAACTAAAAAAATATTTTTTTTTCCAAAGTAACTAAAAAAATATTTTTTTTCCCAAAGAAACTAAAAAAATATTTTTTTTTCCAAAGTAACTAAAAAAAATTTTTTTTTTCCAAAGTAACTAAAAAAATATTTTTTTTCCCAAAGTAACTAAAAAAATATTTTTTTTTCCAAAGTAACTAAAAAATATTTTTTTTTCCAAAGTAACTAAAAAAATATTTTTTTTTTCCAAAGTAACTAAAAAAATATTTTTTTTCCAAAGTAACTAAAAAAATATTTTTTTTTCCAAAGTAACTAAAAAAATATTTTTTTTTCCAAAGTAACTAAAAAAATATTTTTTTTTCCAAAGTAACTAAAAAAAATTTTTTTTTTCCAAAGTAACTAAAAAAATATTTTTTTTTCCAAAGTAACTAAAAAAATATATTTTTTTCCAAAGTAACTAAAAAAATATTTTTTTTTTCCAAAGTAACTAAAAAAATATTTTTTTTTCCAAAGTAACTAAAAAATTTTTTTTTTTTCCAAAGAAACTAAAAAAATATATTTTTTTCCAAAGTAACTAAAAAAATATTTTTTTTTCCAAAGTAACTAAAAAAATATTTTTTTTTCCAAAGTAACTAAAAAAATATTTTTTTTCCCAAAGAAACTAAAAAAATATTTTTTTTCCAAAGTAACTAAAAAAATATTTTTTTTTCCAAAGAAACTAAAAAAATATTTTTTTTTCCAAAGTAACTAAAAAAATATTTTTTTTCCAAAGTAACTAAAAAAATATTTTTTTTTCCAAAGAAACTAAAAAAATATTTTTCTTTCCAAAGTAACTAAAAAAAAAATTTTTTTTCCAAAGTAACTAAAAAATTATTTTTTTTCCCAAAGTAACTAAAAAAATATTTTTCCAAAGTAACTAAAAAAATATTTTTTTTTCCAAAGAAACTAAAAAAATATTTTTTTTTCCAAAGTAACTAAAAAAATATTTTGTTTTCCAAAGAAACTAAAAAAATATTTTTTTTTCCAAAGTAACTAAAAAAATATTTTTTTTTCCAAAGAAACTAAAAAAATATTTTTTTTTCCAAAGTAACTAAAAAAATATTTTTTTTCCCAAAGTAACTAAAAAAATATTTTTTTTTCCAAAGTAACTAAAAAATATTTTTTTTTCCAAAGTAACTAAAAAAAAATTTTTTTTTCCAAAGTAACTAAAAAAATATTTTTTTTCCAAAGTAACTAAAAAAATATTTTTTTTTCCAAAGTAACTAAAAAAATATTTTCTTTTCCAAAGTAACTAAAAAAATATTTTTTTTTCCAAAGTAACTAAAAAAAATTTTTTTTTTCCAAAGTAACTAAAAAATTTTTTTTTTTTCCAAAGTAACTAAAGAAATATTTTTTTTTCCAAAGTAACTAAAAAAAATTTTTTTTTTCCAAAGTAACTAAAAAAATATTTTTTTTTCCAAAGTAACTAAAAAAATATTTTTTTTTCCAAAGAAACTAAAAAAATATATTTTTTTCCAAAGTAACTAAAAAAATATTTTTTTTTCCAAAGTAACTAAAAAAATATTTTTTTTTCCAAAGTAACTAAAAAAATATTTTTTTTCCCAAAGAAACTAAAAAAATATTTTTTTTTCCAAAGTAACTAAAAAAAAATTTTTTTTCCAAAGAAACTAAAAAAAAAATTTTTTTTCCAAAGTAACTAAAAAATATTTTTTTTTTCCAAAGTAACTAAAAAATATTTTTTTTTCCAAAGTAACTAAAAAAATATTTTTTTTTCCAAAGTAACTAAAAAAATATTTTTTTTTCCAAAGTAACTAAAAAAATATTTTTTTTTCCAAAGTAACTAAAAAAATATTTTTTTTTCCAAAGTAACTAAAAAAATATTTTTTTTTCCAAAGTAACTAAAAAAATATTTTTTTTTCCAAAGAAACTAAAAAAATATTTTTTTTTCCAAAGTAACTAAAAAAATATTTTTTTTTCCAAAGTAACTAAAAAAATATTTTTTTTTCCAAAGTAACTAAAAAAATATTTTTTTTCCCAAAGAAACTAAAAAAATATTTTTTTTTCCAAAGTAACTAAAAAAAAAATTTTTTTTCCAAAGAAACTAAAAAAATATTTTTTTTTCCAAAGTAACTAAAAAATATTTTTTTTCCAAAGTAACTAAAAAAATATTTTTTTTTCCAAAGTAACTAAAAAAATATTTTTTTTTTCCAAAGTAACTAAAAAAATATTTTTTTTTCCAAAGTAACTAAAAAAATATTTTTTTTTCCAAAGTAACTAAAAAAATATTTTTTTTTCCAAAGTAACTAAAAAAATATTTTTTTTTCCAAAGTAACTAAAAAAATATTTTTTTTTCCAAAATAACTAAAAAAATATTTTTTTTTCCAAAGTAACTAAAAAAATATTTTTTTTCCAAAGTAACTAAAAAAATATTTTTTTTTCCAAAGTAACTAAAAAAATATTTTTTTTTCCAAAGTAACTAAAAAAATATTTTTTTTTCCAAAGTAACTAAAAAAATATTTTTTTTTCCAAAGAAACTAAAAAAATATTTTTTTTCCAAAGTAACTAAAAAAAAAAATTTTTTTCCAAAGTAACTAAAAAAAAATTTTTTTTTCCAAAGTAACTAAAAAAATATTTTTTTTTCCAAAGTAACTAAAAAAATATTTTTTTTCCCAAAGAAACTAAAAAAATATTTTTTTTTCCAAAGTAACTAAAAAAATATTTTTTTTTCCAAAGAAACTAAAAAAATATTTTTTTTTCCAAAGTAACTAAAAAAATATATTTTTTTTTCCAAAGAAACTAAAAAAATATTTTTTTTTCCAAAGTAACTAAAAAAAATATTTTTTTTCCAAAGTAACTAAAAAAATATTTTTTTTTCCAAAGAAACTAAAAAAATATTTTTTTTTCCAAAGTAACTAAAAACAAATTTTTTTTTCCAAAGTAACTAAAAAATTATTTTTTTTCCCAAAGTAACTAAAAAATTTTTTTTTTTTCCAAAGTAACTAAAAAAATTTTTTTTTTTCCAAAGTAACTAAAAAAATTTTTTTTTTTCCAAAGTAACTAAAAAAATTTTTTTTTCCCAAAGTAACAAAAAAAATATTTTTTTTCCCAAAGTAACTAAAAAAATATTTTTTTTTCCAAAGTAACTAAAAAAATATTTTTTTTTCCAAAGTAACTAAAAAAATATTTTTTTTTCCAAAGTAACTAAAAAAATATTTTTTTTTCCAAAGTAACTAAAAAAATATTTTTTTTTCCAAAGAAACTAAAAAAATATTTTTTTTTCCAAAGTAACTAAAAAAATATTTTTTTTTCCAAAGTAACTAAAAAAATATTTTTTTTTCCAAAGTAACTAAAAAAATATTTTTTTTCCAAAGTAACTAAAAAAATATTTTTTTTTCCAAAGTAACTAAAAAAATATTTTTTTTTCCAAAGTAACTAAAAAAATATTTTTTTTTCCAAAGTAACTAAAAAAATATTTTTTTTTCCAAAGTAACTAAAAAAATATTTTTTTTTCCAAAGTAACTAAAAAAATATTTTTTTTTCCAAAGTAACTAAAAAAATATTTTTTTTTCCAAAGTAACTAAAAAAATATTTTTTTTTCCAAAGTAACTAAAAAAATATTTTTTTTTCCAAAGAAACTAAAAAAATATTTTTTTTTCCAAAGTAACTAAACAAATATTTTTTTTTCCAAAGTAACTAAAAAAATATATTTTTTTCCAAAGAAACTAAAAAAATATTTTTTTTTCCAAAGTAACTAAAAAATATTTTTTTTTTCCAAAGAAACTAAAAAAATATTCTTTTTTCCAAAGTAACTAAAAAATTTTTTTTTTTTCCAAAGTAACTAAAAAAATATTTTTTTTTCCAAAGTAACTAAAAAAATATTTTTTTTTCCAAAGTAACTAAAAAAATATTTTTTTTTCCAAAGTAACTAAAAAAATATTTTTTTTTCCAAAGTAACTAAAAAAATATTTTTTTTTCCAAAGTAACTAAAAAATATTTTTTTTTTCCAAAGTAACTAAAAAAATATTTTTTTTTCCAAAGTAACTAAAAAAATATTTTTTTTTCCAAAGTAACTAAAAAAATATATTTTTTTCCAAAGTAACTAAAAAAAAATTTTTTTTTCCAAAGTAACTAAAAAAATATTTTTTTTTCCAAAGTAACTAAAAAAATATTTTTTTTTCCAAAGTAACTAAAAAAATATTTTTTTTTCCAAAGAAACTAAAAAAATATTTTTTTTTCCAAAGTAACTAAAAAAATATTTTTTTTTCCAAAGAAACTAAAAAAATATTTTTTTTTCCAAAGTAACTAAAAAAATATTTTTTTTTCCAAAGTAACTAAAAAAATATTTTTTTTTCCAAAGTAACTAAAAAAATATTTTTTTTCCCAAAGTAACTAAAAAAATATTTTTTTTTCCAAAGTAACTAAAAAAATATTTTTTTTTCCAAAGAAACTAAAAAAATATTTTTTTTTCCAAAGTAACTAAAAAAATATTTTTTTTTCCAAAGAAACTAAAAAAATATTTTTTTTTCCAAAGTAACTAAAAAAATATTTTTTTTCCAAAGTAACTAAAAAAATATTTTTTTTTCCAAAGAAACTAAAAAAATATTTTTCTTTCCAAAGTAACTAAAAAAAATTTTTTTTTTCCAAAGTAACTAAAAAATTATTTTTTTTCCCAAAGTAACTAAAAAAATATTTTTCCAAAGTAACTAAAAAAATATTTTTTTTTCCAAAGTAACTAAAAAAATATTTTTTTTTCCAAAGTAACTAAAAAAATATTTTTTTTTCCAAAGTAACTAAAAAAATATTTTTTTTTCCAAAGTAACTAAAAAAATATTTTTTTTTCCAAAGTAACTAAAAAAATATTTTTTTTTCCAAAGTAACTAAAAAAATATTTTTTTTTCCAAAGTAACTAAAAAAATATTTTTTTTTCCAAAGTAACTAAAAAAATATTTTTTTTTCCAAAGTAACTAAAAAAATGTTTTTTTTCCAAAGTAACTAAAAAAAAAATTTTTTTTCCAAAGTAACTAAAAAAATATTTTTTTTTCCAAAGTAACTAAAAAAATATTTTTTTTTCCAAAGTAACTAAAAAAATATTTTTTTTTCCAAAGTAACTAAAAAAATATTTTTTTTTCCAAAGTAACTAAAAAAATATTTTTTTTTCCAAAGAAACTAAAAAAATATATTTTTTTCCAAAGTAACTAAAAAAAAAAAATTTTTTCCAAAGAAACTAAAAAAATATTTTTTTTTCCAAAGTAACTAAAAAAATATTTTTTTTTCCAAAGAAACTAAAAAAATATTTTTTTTTCCAAAGTAACTAAAAAAAATATTTTTTTTCCAAAGAAACTAAAAAAAAAATTTTTTTAGTTACTTTGGAAAAAAAATATATTTTTTTTTCCAAAGTAACTAAAAAAATATTTTTTTTTCCAAAGTAACTAAAAAAATATTTTTTTTTCCAAAGTAACTAAAAAAATATTTTTTTTCCAAAGTAACTAAAAAAATATTTTTTTTTCCAAAGTAACTAAAAAAATATTTTTTTTTCCAAAGTAACTAAAAAAATATTTTTTTTCCAAAGTAACTAAAAAAATATTTTTTTTTCCAAAGTAACTAAAAAAATATTTTTTTTTCCAAAGTAACTAAAAAAAAAATTTTTTTCCAAAGTAACTAAAAAAAAATATTTTTTTCCAAAGTAACTAAAAAAATATTTTTTTCCCAAAGTAACTAAAAAAATATTTTTTTTCCAAAGTAACTAAAAAAATATTTTTTTTTCCAAAGTAACTAAAAAAATATTTTTTTTTCCAAAGTAACTAAAAAAATATTTTTTTTTCCAAAGTAACTAAAAAAATATTTTTTTTTCCAAAGAAACTAAAAAAATATTTTTTTTTCCAAAGTAACTAAAAAAATATTTTTTTTTCCAAAGTAACTAAAAAAATATTTTTTTTTCCAAAGTAACTAAAAAAATATTTTTTTTTCAAAGTAACTAAAAAAATATTTTTTTTTCCAAAGAAACTAAAAAAAAATATTTTTTTCCAAAGTAACTAAAAAAAAATTTTTTTTTCCAAAGTAACTAAAAAAATATTTTTTTTTCCAAAGTAACTAAAAAAATATTTTTTTTTCCAAAGAAACTAAAAAAATATTTTTTTTTCCAAAGTAACTAAAATTTTTTTTTTTTTTCCAAAGAAACTAAAAAAATATTTTTTTTTCCAAAGAAACTAAAAAAATATTTTTTTTTCCAAAGTAACTAAAAAAAATTTTTTTTTTCCAAAGTAACTAAAAAATTATTTTTTTCCCAAAGTAACTAAAAAAATATTTTTTTTTCCAAAGTAACTAAAAAAATATTTTTTTTTTCCAAAGTAACTAAAAAAATATTTTTTTTTCCAAAGTAACTAAAAAAATATTTTTTTCCCAAAGTAACTAAAAAAATATTTTTTTTTCCAAAGTAACTAAAAAAATATTTTTTTTTCCAAAGTAACTAAAAAATTTTTTTTTTTTCCAAAGTAACTAAAAAAATATTTTTTTTTCCAAAGTAACTAAAAAAAAAATGTTTTCCCAAAGTAACTAAAAAATATTTTTTTTTTCCAAAGTAACTAAAAAAATATTTTTTTTCCAAAGTAACTAAAAAAATATTTTTTTTCCAAAGTAACTAAAAAAATATTTTTTTTCCAAAGTAACTAAAAAAATATTTTTTTTTCCAAAGTAACTAAAAAAATATTTTTTTTTCCAAAGTAACTAAAAAAATATATTTTTTTCCAAAGTAACTAAAAAAATATTTTTTTTCCAAAGAAACTAAAAAAATATTTTTTTTTCCAAAGTAACTAAAAAAATATTTTTTTTTCCAAAGAAACTAAAAAAATATTTTTTTTTCCAAAGTAACTAAAAAATATTTTTTTTTTCCAAAGAAACTAAAAAAATATTTTTTTTTCCAAAGTAACTAAAAAAATATTTTTTTTTCCAAAGAAACTAAAAAAATATTTTTTTTTCCAAAGTAACTAAAAAAATATTTTTTTTTCCAAAGAAACTAAAAAAATATTTTTTTTTCCAAAGTAACTAAAAAAATATTTTTTTTTCCAAAGTAACTAAAAAAATATATTTTTTTCCAAAGTAACTAAAAAAATATTTTTTTTTCCAAAGTAACTAAAAAAATATTTTTTTTCCAAAGTAACTAAAAAAATATTTTTTTTTCCAAAGTAACTAAAAAAATATTTTTTTTTCCAAAGTAACTAAAAAAATATTTTTTTTTCCAAAGTAACTAAAAAAATATTTTTTTTTCCAAAGTAACTAAAAGAATATTTTTTTTCCCAAAGTAACTAAAAAAATATTTTTTTTCCAAAGTAACTAAAAAAATATTTTTTTTTCCAAAGTAACTAAAAAAATATTTTTTTTTCCAAAGTAACTAAAAAAAAATTTTTTTTTCCAAAGTAACTAAAAAAAATTTTTTTTTCCAAAGAAACTAAAAAAAAATTTTTTTTCCCAAAGTAACTAAAAAAATATTTTTTTTTCGAAAGAAACTAAAAAAAATTTTTTTTTTCCAAAGTAACTAAAAATTTTTTTTTTTCCAAAGTAACTAAAAAAATTATTTTTTTTCCAAAGTAACTAAAAAAATATTTTTTTTTCCAAAGTAACTAAAAAATATTTTTTTTTTCCAAAGTAACTAAAAAAATATTTTTTTTTCCAAAGTAATTAAAAAAAAAAATTTTTTTCCAAAGTAACTAAAAAATTTTTTTTTTTTCCAAAGTAACTAAAATTTTTTTTTTTTTTCCAAAGAAACTAAAAAAATATTTTTTTTTCCAAAGAAACTAAAAAAATATTTTTTTTTCCAAAGTAACTAAAAAAAATTTTTTTTTTCCAAAGTAACTAAAAAATTATTTTTTTCCCAAAGTAACTAAAAAAATATTTTTTTTTCCAAAGTAACTAAAAAAATATTTTTTTTTTCCAAAGTAACTAAAAAAATATTTTTTTTTCCAAAGTAACTAAAAAAATATTTTTTTCCCAAAGTAACTAAAAAAATATTTTTTTTTCCAAAGTAACTAAAAAAATATTTTTTTTTCCAAAGTAACTAAAAAAATTTTTTTTTTTCCAAAGTAACTAAAAAAATTTTTTTTTTTCCAAAGTAACTAAAAAAAATTTTTTTTCCCAAAGTAACTAAAAAATATATTTTTTTTCCAAAGTAACTAAAAAAATATTTTTTTTTCCAAAGTAACTAAAAAAATATTTTTTTTCCAAAGTAACTAAAAAAATATTTTTTTTCCAAAGTAACTAAAAAAATATTTTTTTTTCCAAAGTAACTAAAAAAATATTTTTTTTTCCAAAGTAACTAAAAATATATATTTTTTTCCAAAGTAACTAAAAAAATATTTTTTTTTCCAAAGAAACTAAAAAAATATTTTTTTTTCCAAAGTAACTAAAAAAATATTTTTTTTTCCAAAGAAACTAAAAAAATATTTTTTTTTCCAAAGTAACTAAAAAATATTTTTTTTTTCCAAAGAAACTAAAAAAATATTTTTTTTTCCAAAGTAACTAAAAAAATATTTTTTTTTCCAAAGAAACTAAAAAAATATTTTTTTTTCCAAAGTAACTAAAAAAATATTTTTTTTTCCAAAGTAACTAAAAAAATATTTTTTTTTCCAAAGTAACTAAAAAAATATTTTTTTTTCCAAAGTAACTAAAAAAATATTTTTTTTCCAAAGTAACTAAAAAAATATTTTTTTTTCCAAAGTAACTAAAAAAATATTTTTTTTTCCAAAGTAACTAAAAAAATATTTTTTTTTCCAAAGTAACTAAAAAAATATTTTTTTTTCCAAAGTAACTAAAAGAATATTTTTTTTCCCAAAGTAACTAAAAAAATATTTTTTTTCCAAAGTAACTAAAAAAATATTTTTTTTTCCAAAGTAACTAAAAAAATATTTTTTTTTCCAAAGTAACTAAAAAAAAATTTTTTTTTCCAAAGTAACTAAAAAAATATTTTTTTTTCCAAAGAAACTAAAAAAAAAATTTTTTTCCCAAAGTAACTAAAAAAATATTTTTTTTTCGAAAGAAACTAAAAAAAAATTTTTTTTTCCAAAGTAACTAAAAATTTTTTTTTTTTCCAAAGTAACTAAAAAAATTATTTTTTTTCCAAAGTAACTAAAAAAATATTTATTTTTCCAAAGTAACTAAAAAATATTTTTTTTTTCCAAAGTAACTAAAAAAATATTTTTTTTTCCAAAGTAATTAAAAAAAAATTTTTTTTTCCAAAGTAACTAAAAAATTTTTTTTTTTTCCAAAGTAACTAAAAAAATATTTTTTTTTCCAAAGTAACTAAAAAAATATTTTTTTTTCCAAAGAAACTAAAAAAATATTTTTTTTTCCAAAGTAACTAAAAAAAATTTTTTTTTTCCAAAGTAACTAAAAAAATATTTTTTTTCCCAAAGTAACTAAAAAAATATTTTTTTTTCCAAAGTAACTAAAAAAATATTTTTTTTTCCAAAGAAACTAAAAAAATATATTTTTTTCCAAAGTAACTAAAAAAATATTTTTTTTTCCAAAGTAACTAAAAAAATATTTTTTTTTCCAACGTAACTAAAAAAATATTTTTTTTCCCAAAGAAACTAAAAAAATATTTTTTTTCCAAAGTAACTAAAAAATTATTTTTTTTTCCAAAGAAACTAAAAAAATATTTTTTTTTCCAAAGTAACTAAAAAATATTTTTTTTTCCAAAGTAACTAAAAAAATATTTTTTTTTCCAAAGTAACTAAAAAAATATTTTTTTTTCCAAAGTAACTAAAAAAATATATTTTTTTCCAAAGTAACTAAAAAAATATTTTTTTTTCCAAAGAAACTAAAAAAATATTTTTTTTTCCAAAGTAACTAAAAAAATATTTTTTTTTCCAAAGAAACTAAAAAAATATTTTTTTTTCCAAAGTAACTAAAAAATATTTTTTTTTTCCAAAGAAACTAAAAAAATATTTTTTTTTCCAAAGTAACTAAAAAAATATTTTTTTTTCCAAAGTAACTAAAAAAATATTTTTTTTCCAAAGTAACTAAAAAAATATTTTTTTTTCCAAAGTAACTAAAAAAATATTTTTTTTTCCAAAGTAACTAAAAAAAAAAATTTTTTTCCAAAGTAACTAAAAAAATATTTTTTTTTCCAAAGAAACTAAAAAAAAATTTTTTTTCCCAAAGTAACTAAAAAAATATTTTTTTTTCGAAAGAAACTAAAAAAATATTTTTTTTTCCAAAGTAACTAAAAAAATATTTTTTTTTCCAAAGTAACTAAAAAAATATTTTTTTTTCCAAAGAAACTAAAAAAATATTTTTTTTTTCAAAGTAACTAAAAAAAATTTTTTTTTTCCAAAGTAACTAAAAAAATATTTTTTTTCCCAAAGTAACTAAAAAAATATTTTTTTTTCCAAAGTAACTAAAAAAATATTTTTTTTTCCAAAGAAACTAAAAAAATATATTTTTTTCCAAAGTAACTAAAAAAATATTTTTTTTTCCAAAGTAACTAAAAAAATATTTTTTTTTCCAACGTAACTAAAAAAATATTTTTTTTCCCAAAGAAACTAAAAAAATATTTTTTTTCCAAAGTAACTAAAAAATTTTTTTTTTTTCCAAAGAAACTAAAAAAATATTTTTTTTTCCAAAGTAACTAAAAAATATTTTTTTTTCCAAAGTAACTAAAAAAATATTTTTTTTTCCAAAGTAACTAAAAAAATATTTTTTTTTCCAAAGTAACTAAAAAAATATATTTTTTTCCAAAGTAACTAAAAAAATATTTTTTTTTTCCAAAGTAACTAAAAAAATATTTTTTTTTCGAAAGTAACTAAAAAAATATTTTTTTTTCCAAAGTAACTAAAAAAATATTTTTTTTTCCAAAGTAACTAAAAAAATATTTTTTTTTCCAAAGTAACTAAAAAAATATTTTTTTTTCCAAAATAACTAAAAAAATATTTTTTTTTCCAAAGTAACTAAAAAAATATTTTTTTTCCAAAGTAACTAAAAAAATATTTTTTTTTCCAAAGTAACTAAAAAAATATTTTTTTTTCCAAAGTAACTAAAAAAAATTTTTTTTTCCAAAGTAACTAAAAAAATATTTTTTTTTCCAAAGAAACTAAAAAAATATTTTTTTTCCAAAGTAACTAAAAAAATTTTTTTTTTTCCAAAGTAACTAAAAAAATATTTTTTTTTCCAAAGTAACTAAAAAAATATTTTTTTTCCCAAAGAAACTAAAAAAATATTTTTTTTTCCAAAGTAACTAAAAAAATATTTTTTTTTCCAAAGAAACTAAAAAAATATTTTTTTTTCCAAAGTAACTAAAAAAAAAAAATTTTTCCAAAGAAACTAAAAAAATATTTTTTTTTCCAAAGTAACTAAAAAAAATATTTTTTTTCCAAAGTAACTAAAAAAATATTTTTTTTTCCAAAGAAACTAAAAAAATATTTTTTTTTCCAAAGTAACTAAAAAAAAATTTTTTTTTCCAAAGTAACTAAAAAAATATTTTTTTTTCCAAAGTAACTAAAAAAATATTTTTTTTTCCAAAGTAACTAAAAAAATATTTTTTTTTCCAAAGTAAGTAAAAAAAAAAATTGTTTTCCAAAGTAACTAAAAAAATATTTTTTTTTCCAAAGTAACTAAAAAAATATTTTTTTCCCAAAGTAACAAAAAAAATATTTTTTTTTCCAAAGTAACTAAAAAAATATTTTTTTTTCCAAAGTAACTAAAAAAATATTTTTTTTTCCAAAGTAACTAAAAAAATATTTTTTTTTCCAAAGAAACTAAAAAAATATTTTTTTTTCCAAAGTAACTAAAAAAAAAAAAAATTTTCCAAAGTAACTAAAAAATTATTTTTTTTCCCAAAGTAACTAAAAAAATATTTTTTTTTCCAAAGTAACTAAAAAAATATTTTTTTTTCCAAAGTAACTAAAAAAAATTTTTTTTTTCCAAAGTAACTAAAAAAATATTTTTTTTTCCAAAGTAACTAAAAAAATATTTTTTTCCCAAAGTAACAAAAAAAATATTTTTTTTTCCAAAGTAACTAAAAAAATATTTTTTTTTCCAAAGTAACTAAAAAAATATTTTTTTTTCCAAAGTAACTAAAAAAATATTTTTTTTTCCAAAGTAACTAAAAAAATATATTTTTTTCCAAAGTAACTAAAAAAATATTTTTTTTTCCAAAGAAACTAAAAAAATATTTTTTTTTTCCAAAGTAACTAAAAAAATATTTTTTTTTCCAAAGTAACTAAAAAAATATATTTTTTTCCAAAGAAACTAAAAAAATATTTTTTTTTCCAAAATAACTAAAAAAATATTTTTTTTTCCAAAGTAACTAAAAAAATATTTTTTTTCCAAAGTAACTAAAAAAATATTTTTTTTTCCAAAGTAACTAAAAAAATATTTTTTTTTCCAAAGTAACTAAAAAAATATTTTTTTTTCCAAAGTAATTAAAAAAATATTTTTTTTTCCAAAGTAACTAAAAAAATATTTTTTTTCCAAAGTAACTAAAAAAATATATTTTTTTTCCAAAGTAACTAAAAAAATATTTTTTTTTCCAAAGAAACTAAAAAAATATTTTTTTTCCAAAGTAACTAAAAAAATTTTTTTTTTTCCAAAGTAACTAAAAAAATATATTTTTTTCCAAAGTAACTAAAAAAATATTTTGTTTTCCAAAGTAACTAAAAAAAATTTTTTTTTTCCAAAGTAACTAAAAAAATATATTTTTTTCCAAAGTAACTAAAAAAATATTTTTTTTCCAAAGTAACTAAAAAAATATTTTTTTTTCCAAAGTAACTAAAAAAATATTTTTTTTCCAAAGAAACTAAAAAAATATTTTTTTTTCCAAAATAACTAAAAAAATATTTTTTTTCCAAAGTAACTAAAAAAATATTTTTTTTCCAAAGTAACTAAAAAAATATTTTTTTTTCCAAAGTAACTAAAAAAATATTTTTTTTTCCAAAGTAATTAAAAAAATATTTTTTTTTCCAAAGTAACTAAAAAAATATTTTTTTTTCCAAAGTAACTAAAAAAATATTTTTTTTTCCAAAGTAACTAAAAAAATATTTTTTTTTCCAAAGAAACTAAAAAAATATTTTTTTTTCCAAAGTAACTAAAAAAATATTTTTTTTCCAAAGTAACTAAAAAAATATATTTTTTTCCAAAGTAACTAAAAAAATATTTTGTTTTCCAAAGAAACTAAAAAAATATTTTTTTTTCCAAAGTAACTAAAAAAAAATTTTTTTTTCCAAAGTAACTAAAAAATTATTTTTTTCCCAAAGTAACTAAAAAAATATTTTTTTTTCCAAAGTAACTAAAAAAATATTTTTTTTTTCCAAAGTAACTAAACAAATATTTTTTTTTCCAAAGTAACTAAAAAAATATTTTTTTTTCCAAAGTAACTAAAAAAATATTTTTTTTCCAAAGTAACTAAAAAAATATTTTTTTTTCCAAAGTAACTAAAAAAATATTTTTTTTTCCAAAGTAACTAAAAAAATATTTTTTTTTCCAAAGTAACTAAAAAAATATTTTTTTTTCCAAAGAAACTAAAAAAATATTTTTTTTTCCAAAGTAACTAAAAAAATATTTTTTTTTCCAAAGAAACTAAAAAAATATTTTTTTTTCCAAAGTAACTAAAAAAAATTTTTTTTTCCAAAGAAACTAAAAAAATATTTTTTTTTCCAAAGTAACTAAAAAAATATTTTTTTTCCCAAAGTAACTAAAAAAATATTTTTTTTTCCAAAGTAACTAAAAAAAATTTTTTTTTTCCAAAGAAACTAAAAAAATATTTTTTTTTCCAAAGTAACTAAAAAAATATTTTTTTTTCCAAAGTAACTAAAAAAATATTTTTTTTTCCAAAGTAACTAAAAAAATATTTTTTTTCCAAAGTAACTAAAAAAATATTTTTTTTTCCAAAGTAACTAAAAAAATATTTTTTTTTCCAAAGTAACTAAAAAAATATTTTTTTTTCCAAAGTAACTAAAAAAATATTTTTTTTTCCAAAGTAACTAAAAAAATATTTTTTTTTCCAAAGTAACTAAAAAAATATTTTTTTTTCCAAAGTAACTAAAAAAATATTTTTTTTTCCAAAGTAACTAAAAAAATATTTTTTTTTCCAAAGAAACTAAAAAAATATTTTTTTTTCCAAAGTAACTAAACAAATATTTTTTTTTCCAAAGTAACTAAAAAAATATTTTTTTTTCCAAAGAAACTAAAAAAATATTTTTTTTTCCAAAGTAACTAAAAAATATTTTTTTTTTCCAAAGAAACTAAAAAAATATTCTTTTTTCCAAAGTAACTAAAAAAATTTTTTTTTTTCCAAAGTAACTAAAAAAATATTTTTTTTTCCAAAGTAACTAAAAAAATATTTTTTTTTCCAAAGTAACTAAAAAAATATTTTTTTTTCCAAAGTAACTAAAAAAATATTTTTTTTTCCAAAGTAACTAAAAAAATATTTTTTTTTCCAAAGTAACTAAAAAATATTTTTTTTTTCCAAAGTAACTAAAAAAATATTTTTTTTTCCAAAGTAACTAAAAAAATATTTTTTTTTCCAAAGTAACTAAAAAAATATTTTTTTTCCAAAGTAACTAAAAAAATATTTTTTTTTCCAAAGTAACTAAAAAAATATTTTTTTTTCCAAAGTAACTAAAAAAATATTTTTTTTTCCAAAGTAACTAAAAAAATATTTTTTTTTCCAAAGAAACTAAAAAAATATTTTTTTTCCAAAGTAACTAAAAAAATATTTTTTTTTCCAAAGAAACTAAAAAAATATTTTTTTTTCCAAAGTAACTAAAAAATTTTTTTTTTTTCCAAAGAAACTAAAAAAATATTTTTTTTTCCAAAGTAACTAAAAAAATATTTTTTTTCCCAAAGTAACTAAAAAAATATTTTTTTTTCCAAAGTAACTAAAAAAATATTTTTTTTCCAAAGAAACTAAAAAAATATTTTTTTTTCCAAAGTAACTAAAAAAATATTTTTTTTCCCAAAGAAACTAAAAAAATATTTTTTTTTCCAAAGTAACTAAAAAAATATTTTTTTTCCAAAGTAACTAAAAAAATATTTTTTTTTCCAAAGAAACTAAAAAAATATTTTTCTTTCCAAAGTAACTAAAAAAAATTTTTTTTTTCCAAAGTAACTAAAAATTTTTTTTTTTTCCCAAAGTAACTAAAAAAATATTTTTCCAAAGTAACTAAAAAAATATTTTTTTTTCCAAAGTAACTAAAAAAATATTTTTTTTTCCAAAGTAACTAAAAAAATATTTTTTTTTCCAAAGTAACTAAAAAAATATTTTTTTTTCCAAAGTAACTAAAAAAATATTTTTTTTTCCAAAGTAACTAAAAAAATATTTTTTTTTCCAAAGTAACTAAAAAAATATTTTTTTTTCCAAAGTAACTAAAAAAATATTTTTTTTTCCAAAGTAACTAAAAAAATATTTTTTTTTCCAAAGTAACTAAAAAAATATTTTTTTTTCCAAAGTAACTAAAAAAATATTTTTTTTCCCAAAGTAACTAAAAAAATATATTTTTTTTCCAAAGTAACTAAAAAAATATTTTTTTTTCCAAAGAAACTAAAAAAATATTTTTTTTTCCAAAGTAACTAAAAAAAATTTTTTTTTTCCAAAGTAACTAAAAAAATATATTTTTTTCCAAAGTAACTAAAAAAATATTTTGTTTTCCAAAGTAACTAAAAAAATTATTTTTTTTCCAAAGTAACTAAAAAAATATATTTTTTTCCAAAGTAACTAAAAAAATATTTTTTTTCCAAAGTAACTAAAAAAATATTTTTTTTTCCAAAGTAACTAAAAAAATATTTTTTTTTCCAAAGAAACTAAAAAAATATTTTTTTTTCCAAAATAACTAAAAAAATATTTTTTTTCCAAAGTAACTAAAAAAATATTTTTTTTTCCAAAGTAACTAAAAAAATATTTTTTTTTCCAAAGTAACTAAAAAAATATTTTTTTTTCCAAAGTAATTAAAAAAATATTTTTTTTTCCAAAGTAACTAAAAAAATATTTTTTTTTCCAAAGTAACTAAAAAAATATTTTTTTTTCCAAAGTAACTAAAAAAATATTTTTTTTTCCAAAGAAACTAAAAAAATATTTTTTTTTCCAAAGTAACTAAAAAAATTTTTTTTTTCCAAAGTAACTAAAAAAATATATTTTTTTCCAAAGTAACTAAAAAAATATTTTGTTTTCCAAAGAAACTAAAAAAATATTTTTTTTTCCAAAGTAACTAAAAAAAAATTTTTTTTTCCAAAGTAACTAAAAAATTATTTTTTTCCCAAAGTAACTAAAAAAATATTTTTTTTTCCAAAGTAACTAAAAAAATATTTTTTTTTTCCAAAGTAACTAAACAAATATTTTTTTTTCCAAAGTAACTAAAAAAATATTTTTTTTTCCAAAGTAACTAAAAAAATATTTTTTTTCCAAAGTAACTAAAAAAATATTTTTTTTTCCAAAGTAACTAAAAAAATATTTTTTTTTCCAAAGTAACTAAAAAAATATTTTTTTTTCCAAAGTAACTAAAAAAATATTTTTTTTTCCAAAGAAACTAAAAAAATATTTTTTTTTCCAAAGTAACTAAAAAAATATTTTTTTTTCCAAAGAAACTAAAAAAATATTTTTTTTTCCAAAGTAACTAAAAAAATTTTTTTTTTCCAAAGAAACTAAAAAAATATTTTTTTTTCCAAAGTAACTAAAAAAATATTTTTTTTCCCAAAGTAACTAAAAAAATATTTTTTTTTCCAAAGTAACTAAAAAAAATTTTTTTTTTCCAAAGAAACTAAAAAAATATTTTTTTTTCCAAAGTAACTAAAAAAATATTTTTTTTTCCAAAGTAACTAAAAAAATATTTTTTTTTCCAAAGTAACTAAAAAAATATTTTTTTTCCAAAGTAACTAAAAAAATATTTTTTTTTCCAAAGTAACTAAAAAAATATATTTTTTTCCAAAGTAACTAAAAAAATATTTTTTTTTCCAAAGTAACTAAAAAAATATTTTTTTTTCCAAAGTAACTAAAAAAATATTTTTTTTCCCAAAGTAACTAAAAAAATATTTTTTTTTCCAAAGTAACTAAAAAAATATTTTTTTTCCAAAGAAACTAAAAAAATATTTTTTTTTCCAAAGTAACTAAAAAAATATTTTTTTTTCCAAAGAAACTAAAAAAATATTTTTTTTTCCAAAGTAACTAAAAAAATATTTTTTTTCCAAAGTAACTAAAAAAATATTTTTTTTTCCAAAGAAACTAAAAAAATATTTTTCTTTCCAAAGTAACTAAAAAAAATTTTTTTTTTCCAAAGTAACTAAAAAATTATTTTTTTTCCCAAAGTAACTAAAAAAATATTTTTCCAAAGTAACTAAAAAAATATTTTTTTTTCCAAAGTAACTAAAAAAATATTTTTTTTTCCAAAGTAACTAAAAAAATATTTTTTTTTCCAAAGTAACTAAAAAAATATTTTTTTTTCCAAAGTAACTAAAAAAATATTTTTTTTTCCAAAGTAACTAAAAAAATATTTTTTTTTCCAAAGTAACTAAAAAAATATTTTTTTTTCCAAAGTAACTAAAAAAATAATTTTTTTTCCAAAGTAACTAAAAAAATATTTTTTTTTCCAAAGTAACTAAAAAAATATTTTTTTTTCCAAAGTAACTAAAAAAAAAATTTTTTTTCCAAAGTAACTAAAAAAATATTTTTTTTTCCAAAGTAACTAAAAAAATATTTTTTTTTCCAAAGTAACTAAAAAAATATTTTTTTTTCCAAAGTAACTAAAAAAATATTTTTTTTTCCAAAGTAATAAAAAAATATATTTTTTTCCAAAGAAACTAAAAAAATATATTTTTTTCCAAAGTAACTAAAAAAAAAAAATTTTTTCCAAAGAAACTAAAAAAATATTTTTTTTTTCCAAAGTAACTAAAAAAATATTTTTTTTTCCAAAGAAACTAAAAAAATATTTTTTTTTCCAAAGTAACTAAAAAAAATATTTTTTTTCCAAAGAAACTAAAAAAAATTTTTTTTTAGTTACTTTGGAAAAAAAATATATTTTTTTTTCCAAAGTAACTAAAAAAATATTTTTTTTTCCAAAGTAACTAAAAAAATATTTTTTTTTCCAAAGTAACTAAAAAAATATTTTTTTTCCAAAGTAACTAAAAAAATAATTTTTTTTCCAAAGTAACTAAAAAAATATTTTTTTTTCCAAAGTAACTAAAAAAATATTTTTTTTCCAAAGTAACTAAAAAAATATTTTTTTTTCCAAAGTAACTAAAAAAATATTTTTTTTTCCAAAGTAACTAAAAAAAAAATTTTTTCCAAAGTAACTAAAAAAATTTTTTTTTTTCCAAAGTAACTAAAAAAATATTTGTTTCCCAAAGTAACTAAAAAAATATTTTTTTTCCAAAGTAACTAAAAAAATATTTTTTTTTCCAAAGTAACTAAAAAAATATTTTTTTTTCCAAAGTAACTAAAAAAATATTTTTTTTTCCAAAGTAACTAAAAAAATATTTTTTTTTCCAAAGAAACTAAAAAAATATTTTTTTTTCCAAAGTAACTAAAAAAATATTTTTTTTTCCAAAGTAACTAAAAAAATATTTTTTTTTCCAAAGTAACTAAAAAAATATTTTTTTTTCAAAGTAACTAAAAAAATATTTTTTTTTCCAAAGAAACTAAAAAAAAATATTTTTTTCCAAAGTAACTAAAAAAAAAATTTTTTTTCCAAAGTAACTAAAAAAATATTTTTTTTTCCAAAGTAACTAAAAAAATATTTTTTTTTCCAAAGAAACTAAAAAAATATTTTTTTTTCCAAAGTAACTAAAATTTTTTTTTTTTTTTCCAAAGAAACTAAAAAAAAAATTTTTTTTCCAAAGAAACTAAAAAAATATTTTTTTTTCCAAAGTAACTAAAAAAAAATTTTTTTTTCCAAAGTAACTAAAAAAATATTTTTTTTCCAAAGTAACTAAAAAAATATTTTTTTTTCCAAAGTAACTAAAAAAATATTTTTTTTTCCAAAGAAACTAAAAAAATATTTTTTTTTCCAAAATAACTAAAAAAATATTTTTTTTCCAAAGTAACTAAAAAAATATTTTTTTTTCCAAAGTAACTAAAAAAATATTTTTTTTTCCAAAGTAACTAAAAAAATATTTTTTTTTCCAAAGTAATTAAAAAAATATTTTTTTTTCCAAAGTAACTAAAAAAATATTTTTTTTTCCAAAGTAACTAAAAAAATATTTTTTTTTCCAAAGTAACTAAAAAAATATTTTTTTTTCCAAAGAAACTAAAAAAATATTTTTTTTTCCAAAGTAACTAAAAAAATTTTTTTTTTCCAAAGTAACTAAAAAAATATATTTTTTTCCAAAGTAACTAAAAAAATATTTTGTTTTCCAAAGAAACTAAAAAAATATTTTTTTTTCCAAAGTAACTAAAAAAAAATTTTTTTTTCCAAAGTAACTAAAAAAATATTTTTTTTTTCCAAAGTAACTAAACAAATATTTTTTTTTCCAAAGTAACTAAAAAAATATTTTTTTTTCCAAAGTAACTAAAAAAATATTTTTTTTCCAAAGTAACTAAAAAAATATTTTTTTTTCCAAAGTAACTAAAAAAATATTTTTTTTTCCAAAGTAACTAAAAAAATATTTTTTTTTCCAAAGTAACTAAAAAAATATTTTTTTTAAGTT
>NW_027635181.1:0-43000 GCF_949748355.1 Melanostigma gelatinosum | reverse complement strand
ATTTTTTTTTTTAGTTTCTTTGGAAAAAAAAAAAAATTTTTAGTTACTTTGGAAAAAAAATTTTTTTTTTAGTTTCTTTGGAAAAAAATTTTTTTTTTTAGTTACTTTGGAAAAAAAAATATTTTTTTAGTTTCTTTGGAAAAAAAAATATTTTTTTAGTTACTTTGGAAAAAAAAATATTTTTTTAGTTACTTTGGAAAAAAAAATATTTTTTTAGTTACTTTGGAAAAAAAAATATTTTTTTAGTTACTTTGGAAAAAAAAATATTTTTTTAGTTACTTTGGGAAAAAAAATATTTTTTTAGTTACTTTGGGAAAAAAAATATTTTTTTAGTTACTTTGGAAAAAAAAAAAAATTTTTAGTTACTTTGGAAAAAAAAATTTTTTTTTAGTTTCTTTGGAAAAAAAAATTTTTTTTTAGTTACTTTGGAAAAAAAAATATTTTTTTAGTTACTTTGGAAAAAAAAATATTTTTTTAGTTACTTTGGAAAAAAAAATATTTTTTTAGTTACTTTGGAAAAAAAAATATTTTTTTAGTTACTTTGGAAAAATTTTTTTTTTTAGTTACTTTGGAAAAAAAAAATTTTTTTTAGTTACTTTGGAAAAAAAATTATTTTTTTAGTTACTTTGGAAAAAAAATTATTTTTTTAGTTACTTTGGAAAAGAAATTATTTTTTTAGTTACTTTGGAAAAAAAAATATTTTTTTAGTTACTTTGGAAAAAAAAATATTTTTTTAGTTACTTTGGAAAAAAAAATATTTTTTTAGTTACTTTGGAAAAAAAAAAATTTTTTTAGTTACTTTGGAAAAAAAAATATTTTTTTAGTTACTTTGGAAAAAAAAAAAAATTTTTAGTTACTTTGGAAAAAAAAATTTTTTTTTAGTTTCTTTGGAAAAAAAAAATGTTTTAGTTACTTTGGAAAAAAAAATATTTTTTTAGTTTCTTTGGAAAAAAAAATATTTTTTTAGTTACTTTGGAAAAAAAAATATTTTTTTAGTTACTTTGGAAAAAAAAATATTTTTTTAGTTACTTTGGAAAAAAATATATTTTTTTAGTTACTTTGGAAAAAAAATATTTTTTTAGTTACTTTGGAAAAAAAAATATTTTTTTAGTTACTTTGGAAAAAAAAATATTTTTTTAGTTACTTTGGAAAAAAAAATATTTTTTTAGTTACTTTGGAAAAAAAAATATTTTTTTAGTTACTTTGGAAAAAAAATATTTTTTTAGTTACTTTGGAAAAAAAAATATTTTTTTAGTTACTTTGGAAAAAAAAATATTTTTTTAGTTACTTTGGAAAAAAAATTATTTTTTTAGTTACTTTGGAAAAAAAAATATTTTTTTAGTTACTTTGGAAAAAAAAATATTTTTTTAGTTACTTTGGGAAAAAAAAATTTTTTTTAGTTACTTTGGAAAAAAAAATATTTTTTTAGTTACTTTGGAAAAAAAAATATTTTTTTAGTTACTTTGGAAAAAAAAATATTTTTTTAATTACTTTGGAAAAAAAATATTTTTTTAGTTACTTTGGAAAAAAAACATTTTTTTAGTTACTTTGGAAAAAAAAAATTTTTTTAGTTACTTTGGAATTTTTTTTTTTTTTTTAGTTACTTTGGAAAAAAAAATATTTTTTTAGTTTCTTTGGAAAAAAAAAATTTTTTTTAGTTACTTTGGAAAAAAATATATTTTTTTAGTTTCTTTGGAAAAAAAATTATTTTTTTAGTTACTTTGGAAAAAAAAATATTTTTTTAGTTACTTTGGAAAAAAAATATTTTTTTAGTTTCTTTGGAAAAAAAAAAATTTTTTTAGTTACTTTGGAAAAAAAATATTTTTTTAGTTACTTTGGAAAAAAAAAATTTTTTAGTTACTTTGGAAAAAAAATTATTTTTTAGTTACTTTGGAAAAAAAATAATTTTTTTAGTTACTTTGGAAAAAAAATTATTTTTTTAGTTACTTTGGAAAAAAAAATATTTTTTTAGTTTCTTTGGGAAAAAAAATATTTTTTTAGTTACTTTGGAAAAAAAAATATTTTTTAGTTACTTTGGAAAAAAAATATTTTTTTTAGTTACTTTGGAAAAAAAAAAAATTTTTTAGTTACTTTGGAAAAAAAAATATTTTTTTAGTTTCTTTGGAAAAAAATATATTTTTTTAGTTACTTTGGAAAAAAAAATATTTTTTTAGTTACTTTGGAAAAAAAAATATTTTTTTAGGTACTTTGGAAAAAAAAATATTTTTTTAGTTACTTTGGAAAAAAAAATATTTTTTTAGTTACTTTGGAAAAAAAAATATTTTTTTAGTTACTTTGGAAATTTTTTTTTTTTTTAGTTACTTTGGAAAAAAAAATATTTTTTTAGTTTCTTTGGAAAAAATAAATTTTTTTTAGTTACTTTGGAAAAAAATATATTTTTTTAGTTTCTTTGGAAAAAAATTTATTTTTTTAGTTACTTTGGAAAAAAAAATATTTTTTTAGTTACTTTGGAAAAAAAATATTTTTTTAGTTTCTTTGGAAAAAAAAAAAATTTTTTAGTTACTTTGGAAAAAAAATATTTTTTTAGTTACTTTGGAAAAAAAAATTTTTTTAGTTACTTTGGAAAAAAAATTATTTTTTAGTTACTTTGGAAAAAAAATAATTTTTTTAGTTACTTTGGAAAAAAAATTATTTTTTTAGTTACTTTGGAAAAAAAAATATTTTTTTAGTTTCTTTGGGAAAAAAAAAATTTTTTTAGTTACTTTGGAAAAAAAATATTTTTTTTAGTTACTTTGGAAAAAAAAAAAATTTTTTAGTTACTTTGGAAAAAAAAATATTTTTTTAGTTTCTTTGGAAAAAAAAATATTTTTTTAGTTACTTTGGAAAAAAAAATATTTTTTTAGTTACTTTGGAAAAAAAAATATTTTTTTAGGTACTTTGGAAAAAAAAATATTTTTTTAGTTACTTTGGAAAAAAAATATTTTTTTAGTTACTTTGGAAAAAAAAATATTTTTTTAGTTACTTTGGAAAAAAAAATATTTTTTTAGTTACTTTGGAAAAAAAAATATTTTTTTAGTTTCTTTGGAAAAAAAAATATTTTTTTAGTTACTTTGGAAAAAAAAATATTTTTTTAGTTTCTTTGGAAAAAAAAATATTTTTTTAGTTACTTTGGAAAAAAAAATATTTTTTTAGTTTCTTTGGAAAAAAAAATATTTTTTTAGTTTCTTTGGAAAAAAAAATATTTTTTTAGTTACTTTGGAAAAAAAAATATTTTTTTAGTTACTTTGGAAAAAAAAATATTTTTTTAGTTACTTTGGAAAAAAAAATATTTTTTTAGTTACTTTGGAAAAAAAAATATTTTTTTAGTTACTTTGGAAAAAAAAATATTTTTTTAGTTACTTTGGAAAAAAAATATTTTTTTAGTTACTTTGGAAAAAAAAATATTTTTTAGTTACTTTGGAAAAAAAAATATTTTTTTAGTTACTTTGGAAAAAAAATTATTTTTTTAGTTACTTTGGAAAAAAAATAAAAATTTTTAGTTACTTTGGAAAAAAAATTATTTTTTTAGTTACTTTGGAAAAAAAATTATTTTTTTAGTTACTTTGGAAAAAAAAATTTTTTTTTAGTTTCTTTGGAAAAATAACATTTTTTTTAGTTACTTTGGAAAAAAAAAATTTTTTTTAGTTTCTTTGGAAAATTTTTTTTTTTTTTAGTTACTTTGGAAAAAAAAATATTTTTTTAGTTTCTTTGGAAAAAAAAATATTTTTTTAGTTACTTTGGAAAAAAAAATATTTTTTTAGTTACTTTGGAAAAAAAAATATTTTTTTAGTTACTTTGGAAAAAAAAATATTTTTTTAGTTACTTTGGAAAAAAAATTATTTTTTTAGTTACTTTGGGAAAAAAAATATTTTTTTAGTTACTTTGGAAAAAAAAATATTTTTTTAGTTACTTTGGAAAAAAAAAAATTTTTTAGTTACTTTGGAAAAAAAAATTTTTTTTTAGTTTCTTTGGAAAAAAAAATTTTTTTTTAGTTACTTTGGAAATTTTTTTTTTTTTTTAGTTTCTTTGGAAAAAAAAATATTTTTTTAGTTACTTTGGAAAAAAAAATATTTTTTTAGTTACTTTGGAAAAAAAATATTTTTTTAGTTACTTTGGAAAAAAAAATATTTTTTTAGTTACTTTGGAAAAAAAATATTTTTTTAGTTACTTTGGAAAAAAAAATATTTTTTTAGTTACTTTGGAAAAAAAAAAATTTTTTTAGTTACTTTGGAAAAAAAAATATTTTTTTAGTTACTTTGGAAAAAAAAATTTTTTTTAGTTACTTTGGAAAAAAAAATTTTTTTTTAGTTACTTTGGGAAAAAAAACATTTTTTTAGTTACTTTGGGAAAAAAAATATTTTTTTAGTTACTTTGGAAAAAAAAATATTTTTTTAGTTTCTTTGGAAAAAAAAATATTTTTTTAGTTACTTTGGAATTTTTTTTTTTTTTAATTACTTTGGAAAAAAATATATTTTTTTAGTTACTTTGGAAAAAAAAAATATTTTTAGTTACTTTGGAAAAAAAAATATTTTTTTAGTTACTTTGGAAAAAAAAATATTTTTTTAGTTACTTTGGAAAAAAAAATATTTTTTTAGTTACTTTGGAAAAAAAAATATTTTTTTAGTTACTTTGGAAAAAAAAATATTTTTTTAGTTACTTTGGAAAAAAAAATATTTTTTTAGTTACTTTGGAAAAAAAAATATTTTTTTAGTTACTTTGGAAAAAAAAATATTTTTTTAGTTACTTTGGAAAAAAAAATATTTTTTTAGTTACTTTGGAAAAAAAAATATTTTTTTAGTTACTTTGGAAAAAAAAATATTTTTTTAGTTACTTTGGAAAAAAAAATATTTTTTAAATTACTTTGGAAAAAAAATATTTTTTTAGTTACTTTGGAAAAAAAAATATTTTTTTAGTTACTTTGGGAAAAAAAATATTTTTTTAGTTACTTTGGAAAAAAAAATATTTTTTTAGTTACTTTGGAAAAAAAAATATTTTTTTAGTTACTTTGGAAAAAATATATTTTTTTAGTTACTTTGGAAAAAAAAATATTTTTTTAGTTACTTTGGAAAAAAAAATATTTTTTTAGTTACTTTGGAAAAAAAATTATTTTTTTAGTTACTTTGGAAAAAAAAAAAAAAAATTTTAGTTACTTTGGAAAAAAAATTATTTTTTTAGTTACTTTGGAAAAAAAAATATTTTTTTAGTTACTTTGGAAAAAAAAAAAAAATTTAGTTTCTTTGGAAAAAAAAATGTTTTTAGTTACTTTGGAAAAAAAATTTTTTTTTTAGTTTCTTTGGAAAAAAAAATCTTTTTTTAGTTACTTTGGAAAAAAAAATATTTTTTTAGTTTCTTTGGAAAAAAAAATATTTTTTTAGTTACTTTGGAAAAAAAAATATTTTTTTAGTTACTTTGGAAAAAAAAATATTTTTTTAGTTACTTTGGAAAAAAAAATATTTTTTTAGTTACTTTGGAAAAAAAATTATTTTTTTAGTTACTTTGGAAAAAAAAAAAATTTTTTAGTTACTTTGGAAAAAAAAAATTTTTTTTAGTTTCTTTGGAAAAAAAAATAATTTTTTAGTTACTTTGGAAAACAATTTTTTTTTTTAGTTTCTTTGGAAAAAAAAATTTTTTTTTAGTTACTTTGGAAAAAAAAATATTTTTTTAGTTTCTTTGGAAAAAAAAATATTTTTTTAGTTACTTTGGAAAAAAAAATATTTTTTTAGTTACTTTGGAAAAAAAAATTTTTTTTAGTTACTTTGGAAAAAAACATATTTTTTTAGTTACTTTGGAAAAAAAAATATTTTTTTAGTTACTTTGGGGAAAAAAATATTTTTTTAGTTACTTTGGAAAAAAAAATATTTTTTTAGTTACTTTGGAAAAAAAAATATTTTTTTAGTTACTTTGGAAAAAAAATTATTTTTTTAGTTACTTTGGAAAAAAAAATATTTTTTTAGTTACTTTGGGAAAAAAAATATTTTTTTAGTTACTTTGGAAAAAAAAATATTTTTTTAGTTACTTTGGAAAAAAAAATATTTTTTTAGTTACTTTGGAAAAAAAATTTTTTTTAATTACTTTGGAAAAAAATATATTTTTTTAGTTACTTTGGAAAAAAAAATATTTTTTTAGTTACTTTGGAAAAAAAAATATTTTTTTAGTTACTTTGGAAAAAAAAATATTTTTTTAGTTACTTTGGAAAAAAAATATTTTTTTAGTTACTTTGGAAAAAAAAATATTTTTTTAGTTACTTTGGAAAAAAAAATATTTTTTTAGTTACTTTGGAAAAAAAAATATTTTTTTAGTTACTTTGGAAAAAAAAAAATTTTTTTAGTTACTTTGGAAAAAAAAATATTTTTTTAGTTACTTTGGAAAAAAAAAAAAAATTTTAGTTACTTTGGAAAAAAAAATTTTTTTTTAGTTTCTTTGGAAAAAAAAAATGTTTTAGTTACTTTGGAAAAAAAAATATTTTTTTAGTTTCTTTGGAAAAAAAAATATTTTTTTAGTTACTTTGGAAAAAAAAATATTTTTTTAGTTACTTTGGAAAAAAAAATATTTTTTTAGTTACTTTGGAAAAAAATATATTTTTTTAGTTACTTTGGAAAAAAAATATTTTTTTAGTTACTTTGGAAAAAAAAATATTTTTTTAGTTACTTTGGAAAAAAAAATATTTTTTTAGTTACTTTGGAAAAAAAAATATTTTTTTAGTTACTTTGGAAAAAAAAATATTTTTTTAGTTACTTTGGAAAAAAAATATTTTTTTAGTTACTTTGGAAAAAAAAATATTTTTTTAGTTACTTTGGAAAAAAAAATATTTTTTTAGTTACTTTGGAAAAAAAATTATTTTTTTAGTTACTTTGGAAAAAAAAATATTTTTTTAGTTACTTTGGAAAAAAAAATATTTTTTTAGTTACTTTGGGAAAAAAAAATTTTTTTTAGTTACTTTGGAAAAAAAAATATTTTTTTAGTTACTTTGGAAAAAAAAATATTTTTTTAGTTACTTTGGAAAAAAAAATATTTTTTTAATTACTTTGGAAAAAAAATATTTTTTTAGTTACTTTGGAAAAAAAACATTTTTTTAGTTACTTTGGAAAAAAAAAATTTTTTTAGTTACTTTGGAATTTTTTTTTTTTTTTTAGTTACTTTGGAAAAAAAAATATTTTTTTAGTTTCTTTGGAAAAAAAAAATTTTTTTTAGTTACTTTGGAAAAAAATATATTTTTTTAGTTTCTTTGGAAAAAAAATTATTTTTTTAGTTACTTTGGAAAAAAAAATATTTTTTTAGTTACTTTGGAAAAAAAATATTTTTTTAGTTTCTTTGGAAAAAAAAAAATTTTTTTAGTTACTTTGGAAAAAAAATATTTTTTTAGTTACTTTGGAAAAAAAAAATTTTTTAGTTACTTTGGAAAAAAAATTATTTTTTAGTTACTTTGGAAAAAAAATAATTTTTTTAGTTACTTTGGAAAAAAAATTATTTTTTTAGTTACTTTGGAAAAAAAAATATTTTTTTAGTTTCTTTGGGAAAAAAAATATTTTTTTAGTTACTTTGGAAAAAAAAATATTTTTTAGTTACTTTGGAAAAAAAATATTTTTTTTAGTTACTTTGGAAAAAAAAAAAATTTTTTAGTTACTTTGGAAAAAAAAATATTTTTTTAGTTTCTTTGGAAAAAAATATATTTTTTTAGTTACTTTGGAAAAAAAAATATTTTTTTAGTTACTTTGGAAAAAAAAATATTTTTTTAGGTACTTTGGAAAAAAAAATATTTTTTTAGTTACTTTGGAAAAAAAAATATTTTTTTAGTTACTTTGGAAAAAAAAATATTTTTTTAGTTACTTTGGAAATTTTTTTTTTTTTTTAGTTACTTTGGAAAAAAAAATATTTTTTTAGTTTCTTTGGAAAAAATAAATTTTTTTTAGTTACTTTGGAAAAAAATATATTTTTTTAGTTTCTTTGGAAAAAAATTTATTTTTTTAGTTACTTTGGAAAAAAAAATATTTTTTTAGTTACTTTGGAAAAAAAATATTTTTTTAGTTTCTTTGGAAAAAAAAAAAATTTTTTAGTTACTTTGGAAAAAAAATATTTTTTTAGTTACTTTGGAAAAAAAAATTTTTTTAGTTACTTTGGAAAAAAAATTATTTTTTAGTTACTTTGGAAAAAAAATAATTTTTTTAGTTACTTTGGAAAAAAAATTATTTTTTTAGTTACTTTGGAAAAAAAAATATTTTTTTAGTTTCTTTGGGAAAAAAAAAATTTTTTTAGTTACTTTGGAAAAAAAATATTTTTTTTAGTTACTTTGGAAAAAAAAAAAATTTTTTAGTTACTTTGGAAAAAAAAATATTTTTTTAGTTTCTTTGGAAAAAAAAATATTTTTTTAGTTACTTTGGAAAAAAAAATATTTTTTTAGTTACTTTGGAAAAAAAAATATTTTTTTAGGTACTTTGGAAAAAAAAATATTTTTTTAGTTACTTTGGAAAAAAAATATTTTTTTAGTTACTTTGTAAAAAAAAATATTTTTTTAGTTACTTTGGAAAAAAAAATATTTTTTTAGTTACTTTGGAAAAAAAAATATTTTTTTAGTTTCTTTGGAAAAAAAAATATTTTTTTAGTTACTTTGGAAAAAAAAATATTTTTTTAGTTTCTTTGGAAAAAAAAATATTTTTTTAGTTACTTTGGAAAAAAAAATATTTTTTTAGTTTCTTTGGAAAAAAAAATATTTTTTTAGTTTCTTTGGAAAAAAAAATATTTTTTTAGTTACTTTGGAAAAAAAAATATTTTTTTAGTTACTTTGGAAAAAAAAATATTTTTTTAGTTACTTTGGAAAAAAAAATATTTTTTTAGTTACTTTGGAAAAAAAAATATTTTTTTAGTTACTTTGGAAAAAAAAATATTTTTTTAGTTACTTTGGAAAAAAAATATTTTTTTAGTTACTTTGGAAAAAAAAATATTTTTTAGTTACTTTGGAAAAAAAAATATTTTTTTAGTTACTTTGGAAAAAAAAATATTTTTTTAGTTACTTTGGAAAAAAAATAAAAATTTTTAGTTACTTTGGAAAAAAAATTATTTTTTTAGTTACTTTGGAAAAAAAATTATTTTTTTAGTTACTTTGGAAAAAAAAATTTTTTTTTAGTTTCTTTGGAAAAATAACATTTTTTTTAGTTACTTTGGAAAAAAAAAATTTTTTTTAGTTTCTTTGGAAAATTTTTTTTTTTTTTAGTTACTTTGGAAAAAAAAATATTTTTTTAGTTTCTTTGGAAAAAAAAATATTTTTTTAGTTACTTTGGAAAAAAAAATATTTTTTTAGTTACTTTGGAAAAAAAAATATTTTTTTAGTTACTTTGGAAAAAAAAATATTTTTTTAGTTACTTTGGAAAAAAAATTATTTTTTTAGTTACTTTGGGAAAAAAAATATTTTTTTAGTTACTTTGGAAAAAAAAATATTTTTTTAGTTACTTTGGAAAAAAAAAAAAAATTTTAGTTACTTTGGAAAAAAAAATTTTTTTTTAGTTTCTTTGGAAAAAAAAATTTTTTTTTAGTTACTTTGGAAAATTTTTTTTTTTTTTAGTTTCTTTGGAAAAAAAAATATTTTTTTAGTTACTTTGGAAAAAAAAATATTTTTTTAGTTACTTTGGAAAAAAAATATTTTTTTAGTTACTTTGGAAAAAAAAATATTTTTTTAGTTACTTTGGAAAAAAAATATTTTTTTAGTTACTTTGGAAAAAAAAATATTTTTTTAGTTACTTTGGAAAAAAAAAAATTTTTTTAGTTACTTTGGAAAAAAAAATATTTTTTTAGTTACTTTGGAAAAAAAAATTTTTTTTAGTTACTTTGGAAAAAAAAATTTTTTTTTAGTTACTTTGGGAAAAAAAACATTTTTTTAGTTACTTTGGGAAAAAAAATATTTTTTTAGTTACTTTGGAAAAAAAAATATTTTTTTAGTTTCTTTGGAAAAAAAAATATTTTTTTAGTTACTTTGGAATTTTTTTTTTTTTTAATTACTTTGGAAAAAAATATATTTTTTTAGTTACTTTGGAAAAAAAAAATATTTTTAGTTACTTTGGAAAAAAAAATATTTTTTTAGTTACTTTGGAAAAAAAAATATTTTTTTAGTTACTTTGGAAAAAAAAATATTTTTTTAGTTACTTTGGAAAAAAAAATATTTTTTTAGTTACTTTGGAAAAAAAAATATTTTTTTAGTTACTTTGGAAAAAAAAATATTTTTTTAGTTACTTTGGAAAAAAAAATATTTTTTTAGTTACTTTGGAAAAAAAAATATTTTTTTAGTTACTTTGGAAAAAAAAATATTTTTTTAGTTACTTTGGGAAAAAAAATATTTTTTTAGTTACTTTGGAAAAAAAAATATTTTTTTAGTTACTTTGGAAAAAAAAATATTTTTTAAATTACTTTGGAAAAAAAATATTTTTTTAGTTACTTTGGAAAAAAAAATATTTTTTTAGTTACTTTGGGAAAAAAAATATTTTTTTAGTTACTTTGGAAAAAAAAATATTTTTTTAGTTACTTTGGAAAAAAAAATATTTTTTTAGTTACTTTGGAAAAAATATATTTTTTTAGTTACTTTGGAAAAAAAAATATTTTTTTAGTTACTTTGGAAAAAAAAATATTTTTTTAGTTACTTTGGAAAAAAAATTATTTTTTTAGTTACTTTGGAAAAAAAATAAAAAAATTTTAGTTACTTTGGAAAAAAAATTATTTTTTTAGTTACTTTGGAAAAAAAAATATTTTTTTAGTTACTTTGGAAAAAAAAAAAAAATTTAGTTTCTTTGGAAAAAAAAATGTTTTTAGTTACTTTGGAAAAAAAATTTTTTTTTTAGTTTCTTTGGAAAAAAAAATCTTTTTTTAGTTACTTTGGAAAAAAAAATATTTTTTTAGTTTCTTTGGAAAAAAAAATATTTTTTTAGTTACTTTGGAAAAAAAAATATTTTTTTAGTTACTTTGGAAAAAAAAATATTTTTTTAGTTACTTTGGAAAAAAAAATATTTTTTTAGTTACTTTGGAAAAAAAATTATTTTTTTAGTTACTTTGGAAAAAAAAAAAATTTTTTAGTTACTTTGGAAAAAAAAATTTTTTTTTAGTTTCTTTGGAAAAAAAAATAATTTTTTAGTTACTTTGGAAAACAATTTTTTTTTTTAGTTTCTTTGGAAAAAAAAATTTTTTTTTAGTTACTTTGGAAAAAAAAATATTTTTTTAGTTTCTTTGGAAAAAAAAATATTTTTTTAGTTACTTTGGAAAAAAAAATATTTTTTTAGTTACTTTGGAAAAAAAAATTTTTTTTAGTTACTTTGGAAAAAAACATATTTTTTTAGTTACTTTGGAAAAAAAAATATTTTTTTAGTTACTTTGGGGAAAAAAATATTTTTTTAGTTACTTTGGAAAAAAAAATATTTTTTTAGTTACTTTGGAAAAAAAAATATTTTTTTAGTTACTTTGGAAAAAAAATTATTTTTTTAGTTACTTTGGAAAAAAAAATATTTTTTTAGTTACTTTGGGAAAAAAAATATTTTTTTAGTTACTTTGGAAAAAAAAATATTTTTTTAGTTACTTTGGAAAAAAAAATATTTTTTTAGTTACTTTGGAAAAAAAAAATTTTTTAATTACTTTGGAAAAAAATATATTTTTTTAGTTACTTTGGAAAAAAAAATATTTTTTTAGTTACTTTGGAAAAAAAAATATTTTTTTAGTTACTTTGGAAAAAAAAATATTTTTTTAGTTACTTTGGAAAAAAAATATTTTTTTAGTTACTTTGGAAAAAAAAATATTTTTTTAGTTACTTTGGAAAAAAAAATATTTTTTTAGTTACTTTGGAAAAAAAAATATTTTTTTAGTTACTTTGGAAAAAAAAAAATTTTTTTAGTTACTTTGGAAAAAAAAAAATTTTTTTAGTTACTTTGGAAAAAAAAAAATTTTTTTAGTTACTTTGGAAAAAAAAATATTTTTTTAGTTACTTTGGAAAAAAAAATATTTTTTTAGTTACTTTGGAAAAAAATATATTTTTTTAGTTACTTTGGAAAAAAAAATATTTTTTTAATTACTTTGGAAAAAAAATATTTTTTTAGTTACTTTGGAAAAAAAAATATTTTTTTAGTTACTTTGGGAAAAAAAATATTTTTTTAGTTACTTTGGAAAAAAAAATATTTTTTTAGTTACTTTGGAAAAAAAAAAATTTTTTTAGTTACTTTGGAAAAAAAATATTTTTTTAGTTACTTTGGAAAAAAAAATATTTTTTTAGTTACTTTGGAAAAAAATATATTTTTTTAGTTACTTTGGAAAAAAATTTTTTTTTTTAGTTTCTTTGGAAAAAAAAATTTTTTTAGTTACTTTGGAAAAAAAAATATTTTTTTAGTTTCTTTGGAAAAAAAAATATTTTTTTAGTTACTTTGGAAAAAAAAATATTTTTTTAGTTTCTTTGGAAAAAAAAATATTTTTTAGTTACTTTGGAAAAATTTTTATTTTTTTAGTTACTCTGGAAAAAAAAATATTTTTTTAGTTACTTTGGAAAAAAAAATATTTTTTTAGTTACTTTGGAAAAAAAAATATTTTTTTAGTTACTTTGGAAAAAAAAATATTTTTTTAGTTACTTTGGAAAAAAAAATATTTTTTTAGTTACTTTGGAAAAAAAATATTTTTTTAGTTACTTTGGAAAAAAAAATTTTTTTAGTTACTTTGGAAAAAAAATATATTTTTTTAGTTACTTTGGAATTTTTTTTATTTTTTTAGTTACTTTGGAAAAAAAAAAAAAATTTTTTAGTTACTTTGGAAAAAAAATTATTTTTTTAGTTACTTTGGGAAAAAAAATATTTTTTTAGTTACTTTGGAAAAAAAAAAAAAATTTAGTTTCTTTGGAAAAAAAAAATGTTTTTAGTTACTTTGGAAAAAAAATTTTTTTTTTAGTTTCTTTGGAAAAAAAATATTTTTTTAGTTACTTTGGAAAAAAAAATATTTTTTTAGTTTCTTTGGAAAAAAAAATATTTTTTTAGTTACTTTGGAAAAAAAAATATTTTTTTAGTTACTTTGGAAAAAAAAATATTTTTTTAGTTACTTTGGAAAAAAAAATATTTTTTTAGTTACTTTGGAAAAAAAAATATTTTTTTAGTTACTTTGGAAAAAAAAATATTTTTTTAGTTACTTTGGAAAAAAAAATATTTTTTTAGTTACTTTGGAAAAAAAATATTTTTTTAGTTACTTTGGAAAAAAAAATATTTTTTAGTTACTTTGGAAAAAAAAATATTTTTTTAGTTACTTTGGAAATTTTTTTATTTTTTTAGTTACTTTGGAAAAAAAAAAAATTTTTTAGTTACTTTGGAAAAAAAATTATTTTTTTAGTTACTTTGGAAAAAAAAAATTTTTTTTAGTTACTTTGGAAAAAAAAAATTGTTTTTAGTTTCTTTGGAAAAAAAAAAAATTTTTTAGTTACTTTGGAAAACAATTTTTTTTTTAGTTTCTTTGGAAAAAAAAATATTTTTTTAGTTACTTTGGAAAAAAAAATATTTTTTTAGTTTCTTTGGAAAAAAAAATATTTTTTTAGTTACTTTGGAAAAAAAAATATTTTTTTAGTTACTTTGGAAAAAAAAATATTTTTTTAGTTACTTTGGAAAAAAAAATATTTTTTTAGTTACTTTGGAAAAAAAATTATTTTTTTAGTTACTTTGGAAAAAAAAATATTTTTTTAGTTACTTTGGAAAAAAAAATATTTTTTTAGTTACTTTGGAAAAAAAAAATTTTTTTAGTTACTTTGGAAAAAAAAAATTTTTTTTAGTTACTTTGGAAAAAAAAATATTTTTTTAGTTACTTTGGAAAAAAAAATATTTTTTTAGTTACTTTGGAAAAAAAATTATTTTTTTAGTTACTTTGGAAAAAAAAATATTTTTTTAGTTACTTTGGAAAAAAAAATATTTTTTTAGTTACTTTGGAAAAAAAAATATTTTTTTAGTTACTTTGGAAAAAAAAATATTTTTTTAGTTACTTTGGAAAAAAAAATATTTTTTTAGTTACTTTGGAAAAAAAAAAAAAATTTTATTTACTTTGGAAAAAAAAAATTTTTTTTAGTTTCTTTGGAAAAAAAAAAATTTTTTAGTTACTTTGGAAAAAAAATTTTTTTTTTAGTTTCTTTGGAAAAAAAAATATTTTTTTAGTTACTTTGGAAAAAAAAATTTTTTTTAGTTACTTTGGAAAAAAAAAAAATTTTTTAGTTACTTTGGAAAAAAATATTTTTTTTAGTTACTTTGGAAAAAAAATATTTTTTTAGTTACTTTGGAAAAAAAAATATTTTTTTAGTTACTTTGGAAAAAAAAATATTTTTTTAGTTACTTTGGAAAAAAAAATATTTTTTTAGTTGCTTTGGAAAAAAAAAAATTTTTTTAGTTACTTTGGAAAAAAAAAATTTTTTTTAGTTACTTTGGAAAAAAAAATTTTTTTTAGTTATTTTGGGAAAAAAAAAATTTTTTTAGTTACTTTGGAAAAAAAAATATTTTTTTAGTTACTTTGGGAAAAAAAATATTTTTTTAGTTACTTTGGAAAAAAAAATATTTTTTTAGTTACTTTGGAAAAAAAAATATTTTTTTAGTTACTTTGGAAAAAAAAATATTTTTTTAGTTACTTTGGAAAAAAAATATTTTTTTAGTTACTTTGGAAAAAAAAATATTTTTTTAGTTACTTTGGAAAAAAAAAAAATTTTTAGTTACTTTGGAAAAAAAAATATTTTTTTAGTTTCTTTGGAAAAAAAAATTTTTTTTTAGTTACTTTGGAAAAAAAAAATTTTTTTAGTTACTTTGGAAAAAAAAATATTTTTTTAGTTACTTTGGAAAAAAAATATTTTTTTAGTTACTTTGGAAAAAAAAATATTTTTTTAGTTACTTTGGAAAAAAAAATATTTTTTTAGTTACTTTGGAAAAAAAATTATTTTTTTAGTTACTTTGGAAAAAAAAATATTTTTTTAGTTACTTTGGAAAAAAAAATATTTTTTTAGTTACTTTGGGAAAAAAAATATTTTTTTAGTTACTTTGGGAAAAAAAATATTTTTTTAGTTACTTTGGAAAAAAAAATATTTTTTTAGTTACTTTGGAAAAAAAAATATTTTTTTAATTACTTTGGAAAAAAAAAATTTTTTTAGTTACTTTGGAAAAAAAAATTTTTTTAGTTACTTTGGAAAAAAAAATTTTTTTTAGTTACTTTGGAAAAAAATTTTTTTTTTAGTTACTTTGGAAAAAAAAATATTTTTTTAGTTACTTTGGAAAAAAAAATATTTTTTAGTTACTTTGGAAAAAAAAATATTTTTTTAGTTACTTTGGAAAAAAAAATATTTTTTTAGTTACTTTGGAAAAAAAAATATTTTTTTAGTTACTTTGGAAAAATTTTTTTTTTTTTAGTTACTTTGGAAAAAAAAATATTTTTTTAGTTTCTTTGGAAAAAAAAAATTTTTTTTAGTTACTTTGGAAAAAAATATATTTTTTTAGTTTCTTTGGAAAAAAAATTATTTTTTTAGTTACTTTGGAAAAAAAAATATTTTTTTAGTTACTTTGGAAAAAAAAATATTTTTTTAGTTTCTTTGGAAAAAAAAATATTTTTTTAGTTACTTTGGAAAAAAAATATTTTTTTAGTTACTTTGGAAAAAAAAATTTTTTTAGTTACTTTGGAAAAAAAATAATTTTTTTAGTTACTTTGGAAAAAAAATAATTTTTTTAGTTACTTTGGAAAAAAAAATATTTTTTTAGTTACTTTGGAAAAAAAAATATTTTTTTAGTTTCTTTGGGAAAAAAAATATTTTTTTAGTTACTTTGGAAAAAAAAATTTTTTTTAGTTACTTTGGAAAAAAAAAAATTTTTTAGTTACTTTGGAAAAAAAAAAATTTTTTTAGTTTCTTTGGAAAAAAATATATTTTTTTAGTTACTTTGGAAAAAAAAATATTTTTTTAGTTACTTTGGAAAAAAAAATATTTTTTTAGGTACTTTGGAAAAAAAAATATTTTTTTAGTTACTTTGGAAAAAAAATATTTTTTTAGTTACTTTGTAAAAAAAAATATTTTTTTTGTTACTTTGGAAAAAAAAATATTTTTTTTGTTACTTTGGAAAAAAAAAAATTTTTAGTTTCTTTGGAAAAAAAAATATTTTTTTAGTTACTTTGGAAAAAAAAATATTTTTTTAGTTTCTTTGGAAAAAAATATTTTTTTTTAGTTACTTTGGAAAAAAAAATATTTTTTTAGTTTCTTTGGAAAAAAAAATATTTTTTTAGTTACTTTGGAAAAAAAAATATTTTTTTAGTTTCTTTGGAAAAAAAAATATTTTTTTAGTTACTTTGGAAAAAAAAATATTTTTTTAGTTACTTTGGAAAAAAAAATATTTTTTTAGTTACTTTGGAAAAAAAAATATTTTTTTAGTTACTTTGGAAAAAAAAATATTTTTTTAGTTACTTTGGAAAAAAAAATATTTTTTTAGTTACTTTGGAAAAAAAAATATTTTTTTAGTTACTTTGGAAAAAAAAATATTTTTTTAGTTACTTTGGAAAAAAAATATTTTTTTAGTTACTTTGGAAAAAAAAATATTTTTTAGTTACTTTGGAAAAAAAAATATTTTTTTAGTTACTTTGGAAAAAAAAATATTTTTTTAGTTACTTTGGAAAAAAAATTATTTTTTTAGTTACTTTGGAAAAAAAATAAAAAATTTTAGTTACTTTGGAAAAAAAATTATTTTTTTAGTTACTTTGGAAAAAAAATTATTTTTTTAGTTACTTTGGAAAAAAAAATTTTTTTTAGTTTCTTTGGAAAAAATTTTTTTTTTTTAGTTACTTTGGAAAAAAAAATTTTTTTTTAGTTTCTTTGGAAAAAAAAATATTTTTTTAGTTACTTTGGAAAAAAAAATATTTTTTTAGTTTCTTTGGAAAAAAAAATATTTTTTTAGTTACTTTGGAAAAAAATATATTTTTTTAGTTACTTTGGAAAAAAAAATATTTTTTTAGTTACTTTGGAAAAAAAATTATTTTTTTAGTTACTTTGGAAAAAAAAATATTTTTTTAGTTACTTTGGAAAAAAAATATTTTTTTAGTTACTTTGGGAAAAAAAATATTTTTTTAGTTACTTTGGAAAAAAAAATTTTTTTTTAGTTACTTTGGAAAAAAAAAATTTTTTTTAGTTACTTTGGAAAAAAAAAATTTTTTTTAGTTTCTTTGGAAAAAAAAATTTTTTTTTAGTTACTTTGGAAAAAAAAATATTTTTTTAGTTACTTTGGAAAAAAAAATATTTTTTTAGTTACTTTGGAAAAAAAAATATTTTTTTAGTTACTTTGGAAAAAAAATATTTTTTTAGTTACTTTGGAAAAAAAAATATTTTTTTAGTTACTTTGGAAAAAAAAATATTTTTTTAGTTACTTTGGAAAAAAAAATATTTTTTTAGTTACTTTGGAAAAAAAAAATTTTTTTAGTTACTTTGGAAAAAAAAAAATTTTTTTAGTTACTTTGGAAAAAAAAAATTTTTTTAGTTACTTTGGGAAAAAAAATATTTTTTTAGTTACTTTGGAAAAAAAAATATTTTTTTAGTTACTTTGGAAAAAAAAAAAATTTTTTAGTTACTTTGGAAAAAAAAAATTTTTTTTAGTTTCTTTGTAAAAAAATTTTTTTTTTTAGTTACTTTGGAAAAAAAAAATTTTTTTTAGTTTCTTTGGAAAAAAAAATATTTTTTTAGTTACTTTGGAAAAAAAAATATTTTTTTAGTTACTTTGGAAAAAAAAATATTTTTTTAGTTACTTTGGAAAAAAAAATATTTTTTTAGTTACTTTGGAAAAAAAATATTTTTTTAGTTACTTTGGAAAAAAAAATATTTTTTTAGTTACTTTGGAAAAAAAAATATTTTTTTAGTTACTTTGGAAAAAAAAATATTTTTTTAGTTACTTTGGAAAAAAAATTTTTTTTTAGTTACTTTGGAAAAAAAAATATTTTTTAGTTACTTTGGAAAAAAAAATTTTTTTTTAGTTACTTTGGAATTTTTTTTATTTTTTTAGTTACTTTGGAAAAAAAAAAAAAAAATTTTAGTTACTTTGGAAAAAAAATTATTTTTTTAGTTACTTTGGAAAAAAAAATATTTTTTTAGTTACTTTGGAAAAAAAAAAAAATTTAGTTTCTTTGGAAAAAAAAAATGTTTTTAGTTACTTTGGAAAAAAAATTTTTTTTTTAGTTTCTTTGGAAAAAAAAATTTTTTTTTAGTTACTTTGGAAAAAAAAATATTTTTTTAGTTTCTTTGGAAAAAAAAATATTTTTTTAGTTACTTTGGAAAAAAAAATATTTTTTTAGTTACTTTGGAAAAAAAAATAATTTTTTTAGTTACTTTGGAAAAAAAATTATTTTTTTAGTTACTTTGGAAAAAAAAATATTTTTTAAATTACTTTGGAAAAAAAATATTTTTTTAGTTACTTTGGAAAAAAAAATATTTTTTTAGTTACTTTGGGAAAAAAAATATTTTTTTAGTTACTTTGGAAAAAAAAATATTTTTTTAGTTACTTTGGAAAAAAAAATATTTTTTTAGTTACTTTGGAAAAAAAATATTTTTTTAGTTACTTTGGAAAAAAAAATATTTTTTTAGTTACTTTGGAAAAAAAAATATTTTTTTAGTTACTTTGGAAAAAAAAATATTTTTTTAGTTACTTTGGAAAAAAAAATATTTTTTTAGTTACTTTGGAAAAAAAAATATTTTTTTAGTTACTTTGGAAAAAAAAAAAAAATTTAGTTTCTTTGGAAAAAAAATGTTTTTAGTTACTTTGGAAAACAATTTTTTTTTTAGTTTCTTTGGAAAAAAAATCTTTTTTTAGTTACTTTGGAAAAAAAAATATTTTTTTAGTTTCTTTGGAAAAAAAAATATTTTTTTAGTTACTTTGGAAAAAAAAATATTTTTTTAGTTACTTTGGAAAAAAAAAATTTTTTTAGTTACTTTGGAAAAAAAAATATTTTTTTAGTTACTTTGGAAAAAAAATTATTTTTTTAGTTACTTTGGAAAAAAAATATTTTTTTAGTTACTTTGGAAAAAAAAATATTTTTTAGTTACTTTGGAAAAAAAAATATTTTTTTAGTTACTTTGGAAATTTTTTTATTTTTTTAGTTACTTTGGAAAAAAAAAAATTTTTTTAGTTACTTTGGAAAAAAAATTATTTTTTTAGTTACTTTGGAAAAAAAAAAATTTTTTAGTTACTTTGGAAAAAAAAATTTTTTTTTAGTTTCTTTGGAAAAAAAAATAATTTTTTAGTTACTTTGGAAAAAAAATTTTTTTTTAGTTACTTTGGAAAAAAAAAAATTTTTTTTAGTTACTTTGGAAAAAAAAAAATTTTTTTAGTTACTTTGGAAAAAAAAATATTTTTTTAGTTACTTTGGGAAAAAAAATATTTTTTTAGTTACTTTGGAAAAAAAAATATTTTTTTAGTTACTTTGGGAAAAAAAATATTTTTTTAGTTACTTTGGAAAAAAAAATATTTTTTTAGTTACTTTGGAAAAAAATATATTTTTTTAGTTACTTTGGAAAAAAAAATATTTTTTTAGTTACTTTGGAAAAAAAAATATTTTTTTAGTTACTTTGGAAAAAAAAATATTTTTTTAGTTACTTTGGAAAAAAAATATTTTTTTAGTTACTTTGGAAAAAAAAATATTTTTTTAGTTACTTTGGAAAAAAAAATATTTTTTTAGTTACTTTGGAAAAAAAAATATTTTTTTAGTTACTTTGGAAAAAAAAATATTTTTTTAGTTACTTTGGAAAAAAAAATATTTTTTTAGTTACTTTGGAAAAAAAAATATTTTTTTAGTTACTTTGGGAAAAAAAATATTTTTTTAGTTACTTTGGAAAAAAAAATATTTTTTTAGTTACTTTGGAAAAAAAAAAATTTTTTTAGTTACTTTGGAAAAAAAATATTTTTTTAGTTACTTTGGAAAAAAAAATATTTTTTTAGTTACTTTGGAAAAAAATATATTTTTTTAGTTACTTTGGAAAAAAAAAAATTTTTTTAGTTTCTTTGGAAAAAAAAAATTTTTTAGTTACTTTGGAAAAAAAAATTTTTTTTTAGTTTCTTTGGAAAAAAAAATATTTTTTTAGTTACTTTGGAAAAAAAAATATTTTTTTAGTTTCTTTGGAAAAAAAAATATTTTTTAGTTACTTTGGAAAAAATTTTATTTTTTTAGTTACTTTGGAAAAAAAAATATTTTTTTAGTTACTTTGGAAAAAAAAATATTTTTTTAGTTACTTTGGAAAAAAAAATATTTTTTTAGTTACTTTGGAAAAAAAAATATTTTTTTAGTTACTTTGGAAAAAAAATATTTTTTTAGTTACTTTGGAAAAAAAAATTTTTTTAGTTACTTTGGAAAAAAAAATATTTTTTTAGTTACTTTGGAATTTTTTTTATTTTTTTAGTTACTTTGGAAAAAAAAAAAAAAATTTTTAGTTACTTTGGAAAAAAAATTATTTTTTTAGTTACTTTGGAAAAAAAAATATTTTTTTAGTTACTTTGGAAAAAAAAAAAAAAATTTAGTTTCTTTGGAAAAAAAAAATGTTTTTAGTTACTTTGGAAAAAAAAATTTTTTTTTAGTTTCTTTGGAAAAAAAATATTTTTTTAGTTACTTTGGAAAAAAAAATATTTTTTTTAGTTTCTTTGGAAAAAAAAATATTTTTTTAGTTACTTTGGAAAAAAAAATATTTTTTTAGTTACTTTGGAAAAAAAAATATTTTTTTAGTTACTTTGGAAAAAAAAATATTTTTTTAGTTACTTTGGAAAAAAAAATATTTTTTTAGTTACTTTGGAAAAAAAAATATTTTTTTAGTTACTTTGGAAAAAAAAATATTTTTTTAGTTACTTTGGAAAAAAAATATTTTTTTAGTTACTTTGGAAAAAAAAATATTTTTTAGTTACTTTGGAAAAAAAAATATTTTTTTAGTTACTTTGGAAAATTTTTTATTTTTTTAGTTACTTTGGAAAAAAAAAAAATTTTTTAGTTACTTTGGAAAAAAATTTATTTTTTTAGTTACTTTGGAAAAAAAAATTTTTTTTTAGTTACTTTGGAAAAAAAAAATTTTTTTTAGTTTCTTTGGAAAAAAAAAAAAATTTTTAGTTACTTTGGAAAACAATTTTTTTTTTAGTTTCTTTGGAAAAAAAAATATTTTTTTAGTTACTTTGGAAAAAAAAATATTTTTTTAGTTTCTTTGGAAAAAAAAATATTTTTTTAGTTACTTTGGAAAAAAAAATATTTTTTTAGTTACTTTGGAAAAAAAAATATTTTTTTAGTTACTTTGGAAAAAAAAATATTTTTTTAGTTACTTTGGAAAAAAAATTATTTTTTTAGTTACTTTGGAAAAAAAAATATTTTTTTAGTTACTTTGGAAAAAAAAATATTTTTTTAGTTACTTTGGAAAAAAAAAATTTTTTTAGTTACTTTGGAAAAAAAAAATTTTTTTTAGTTACTTTGGAAAAAAAATTATTTTTTTAGTTACTTTGGAAAAAAAATTATTTTTTTAGTTACTTTGGAAAAAAAAATATTTTTTTAGTTACTTTGGAAAAAAAAATATTTTTTTAGTTACTTTGGAAAAAAAAATATTTTTTTAGTTACTTTGGAAAAAAAAATATTTTTTTAGTTACTTTGGAAAAAAAAATATTTTTTTAGTTACTTTGGAAAAAAAAAATTTTTTAGTTACTTTGGAAAAAAAATTTTTTTTTTAGTTTCTTTGGAAAAAAAAAATTTTTTTAGTTACTTTGGAAAAAAAAATTTTTTTTTAGTTTCTTTGGAAAAAAAAATATTTTTTTAGTTACTTTGGAAAAAAAAAAAAATTTTTTAGTTACTTTGGAAAAAAAAAATTTTTTTTAGTTACTTTGGAAAAAAATATTTTTTTTTAGTTACTTTGGAAAAAAAATATTTTTTTAGTTACTTTGGAAAAAAAAATATTTTTTTAGTTACTTTGGAAAAAAAAATATTTTTTTAGTTACTTTGGAAAAAAAAATATTTTTTTAGTTACTTTGGAAAAAAAAAAAATTTTTTAGTTACTTTGGAAAAAAAAAATTTTTTTTAGTTACTTTGGAAAAAAAATTTTTTTTTAGTTATTTTGGGAAAAAAAATATTTTTTTAGTTACTTTGGAAAAAAAAATATTTTTTTAGTTACTTTGGGAAAAAAAATATTTTTTTAGTTACTTTGGAAAAAAAAATATTTTTTTAGTTACTTTGGAAAAAAAAATATTTTTTTAGTTACTTTGGAAAAAAAAATATTTTTTTAGTTACTTTGGAAAAAAAATATTTTTTTAGTTACTTTGGAAAAAAAAATATTTTTTTAGTTACTTTGGAAAAAAAAAATTTTTTTAGTTACTTTGGAAAAAAAAATATTTTTTTAGTTTCTTTGGAAAAAAATTTTTTTTTTTAGTTACTTTGGAAAAAAAAAATTTTTTTAGTTACTTTGGAAAAAAAAATATTTTTTTAGTTACTTTGGAAAAAAAATATTTTTTTAGTTACTTTGGAAAAAAAAATATTTTTTTAGTTACTTTGGAAAAAAAAATATTTTTTTAGTTACTTTGGAAAAAAAAATATTTTTTTAGTTACTTTGGAAAAAAAAATATTTTTTTAGTTACTTTGGAAAAAAAAATATTTTTTTAGTTACTTTGGGAAAAAAAATATTTTTTTAGTTACTTTGGGAAAAAAAATATTTTTTTAGTTACTTTGGAAAAAAAAATATTTTTTTAGTTACTTTGGAAAAAAAAATATTTTTTTAATTACTTTGGAAAAAAAAAATTTTTTTAGTTACTTTGGAAAAAAAAAAAATTTTTAGTTACTTTGGAAAAAAAAAAATTTTTTAGTTACTTTGGAAAAAAAAATTTTTTTTAGTTACTTTGGAAAAAAAAATATTTTTTTAGTTACTTTGGAAAAAAAAAATTTTTTTAGTTACTTTGGAAAAAAAAATATTTTTTTAGTTACTTTGGAAAAAAAAATATTTTTTTAGTTACTTTGGAAAAAAAAATATTTTTTTAGTTACTTTGGAAATTTTTTTTTTTTTTAGTTACTTTGGAAAAAAAAATATTTTTTTAGTTTCTTTGGAAAAAAAAAATTTTTTTTAGTTACTTTGGAAAAAAATATATTTTTTTAGTTTCTTTGGAATAAAAATTATTTTTTTAGTTACTTTGGAAAAAAAAATATTTTTTTAGTTACTTTGGAAAAAAAAATATTTTTTTAGTTTCTTTGGAAAAAAAAATATTTTTTTAGTTACTTTGGAAAAAAAATATTTTTTTAGTTACTTTGGAAAAAAAAAATTTTTTAGTTACTTTGGAAAAAAAATAATTTTTTTAGTTACTTTGGAAAAAAAATAATTTTTTTAGTTACTTTGGAAAAAAAAATATTTTTTTAGTTACTTTGGAAAAAAAAATATTTTTTTAGTTTCTTTGGGAAAAAAATATATTTTTTTAGTTACTTTGGAAAAAAAAAAATTTTTTAGTTACTTTGGAAAAAAAAAAAATTTTTTAGTTACTTTGGAAAAAAAAATTTTTTTTTAGTTTCTTTGGAAAAAAATATATTTTTTTAGTTACTTTGGAAAAAAAAATATTTTTTTAGTTACTTTGGAAAAAAAAATATTTTTTTAGGTACTTTGGAAAAAAAAATATTTTTTTAGTTACTTTGGAAAAAAAATATTTTTTTAGTTACTTTGTAAAAAAAAAAATTTTTTTAGTTACTTTGGAAAAAAAAATATTTTTTTTGTTACTTTGGAAAAAAAAATTTTTTTAGTTTCTTTGGAAAAAAAAATATTTTTTTAGTTACTTTGGAAAAAAAAATATTTTTTTAGTTTCTTTGGAAAAAAATATTTTTTTTTAGTTACTTTGGAAAAAAAAATATTTTTTTAGTTTCTTTGGAAAAAAAAATATTTTTTTAGTTACTTTGGAAAAAAAAATATTTTTTTAGTTACTTTGGAAAAAAAAATATTTTTTTAGTTACTTTGGAAAAAAAAATATTTTTTAGTTACTTTGGAAAAAAAAATATTTTTTTAGTTACTTTGGAAAAAAAAATATTTTTTTAGTTACTTTGGAAATTTTTTTTTTTTTTTAGTTACTTTGGAAAAAAAAATATTTTTTTAGTTTCTTTGGAAAAAAAAAATTTTTTTTAGTTACTTTGGAAAAAAAAATATTTTTTTAGTTACTTTGGAAAAAAAATATTTTTTTAGTTTCTTTGGAAAAAAAAATATTTTTTTAGTTACTTTGGAAAAAAAAAATTTTTTTAGTTACTTTGGAAAAAAAAAATTTTTTAGTTACTTTGGAAAAAAAAATATTTTTTAGTTACTTTGGAAAAAAAATAATTTTTTTAGTTACTTTGGAAAAAAAATTATTTTTTTAGTTACTTTGGAAAAAAAAATATTTTTTTAGTTTCTTTGGGAAAAAAAATATTTTTTTAGTTACTTTGGAAAAAAAAATATTTTTTTTAGTTACTTTGGAAAAAAAAATTTTTTTTTAGTTACTTTGGAAAAAAAAATATTTTTTTAGTTTCTTTGGAAAAAAATATATTTTTTTAGTTACTTTGGAAAAAAAAATATTTTTTTAGTTACTTTGGAAAAAAAAATATTTTTTTAGGTACTTTGGAAAAAAAAATATTTTTTTAGTTACTTTGGAAAAAAAATATTTTTTTAGTTACTTTGTAAAAAAAAATATTTTTTTAGTTACTTTGGAAAAAAAAATATTTTTTTAGTTACTTTGGAAAAAAAATATTTTTTTAGTTTCTTTGGAAAAAAAAATATTTTTTTAGTTACTTTGGAAAAAAAAATATTTTTTTAGTTTCTTTGGAAAAAAAATATTTTTTTAGTTACTTTGGAAAAAAAAATATTTTTTTAGTTTCTTTGGAAAAAAAAATATTTTTTTAGTTTCTTTGGAAAAAAAAATATTTTTTTAGTTACTTTGGAAAAAAAAATATTTTTTTAGTTACTTTGGAAAAAAAAATATTTTTTTAGTTACTTTGGAAAAAAAAATATTTTTTTAGTTACTTTGGAAAAAAAAATATTTTTTTAGTTACTTTGGAAAAAAAAATATTTTTTTAGTTACTTTGGAAAAAAAATATTTTTTTAGTTACTTTGGAAAAAAAAATATTTTTTAGTTACTTTGGAAAAAAAAATATTTTTTTAGTTACTTTGGAAAAAAAATTATTTTTTTAGTTACTTTGGAAAAAAAATTATTTTTTTAGTTACTTTGGAAAAAAAATAAAAAATTTTAGTTACTTTGGAAAAAAAATTATTTTTTTAGTTACTTTGGAAAAAAAATTATTTTTTTAGTTACTTTGGAAAAATTTTTTTTTTTTAGTTTCTTTGGAAAAAAAAAAAAAATTTTAGTTACTTTGGAAAAAAAATTTTTTTTTTAGTTTCTTTGGAAAAAAATTTTTTTTTTTAGTTACTTTGGAAAAAAAAATATTTTTTTAGTTTCTTTGGAAAAAAAAATATTTTTTTAGTTACTTTGGAAAAAAAAATATTTTTTTAGTTACTTTGGAAAAAAAAATATTTTTTTAGTTACTTTGGAAAAAAAAATATTTTTTTAGTTACTTTGGAAAAAAAAATATTTTTTTAGTTACTTTGGGAAAAAAAATATTTTTTTAGTTACTTTGGGAAAAAAAATATTTTTTTAGTTACTTTGGAAAAAAAAAAAAATTTTTAGTTACTTTGGAAAAAAAATTTTTTTTTTAGTTTCTTTGGAAAAAAAAATTTTTTTTTAGTTACTTTGGAAAAAAAAATATTTTTTTAGTTACTTTGGAAAAAAAAATATTTTTTTAGTTACTTTGGAAAAAAAAATATTTTTTTAGTTACTTTGGAAAAAAAAATATTTTTTTAGTTACTTTGGAAAAATTTTTTTTTTTTAGTTACTTTGGAAAAAAAAAATTTTTTTTAGTTACTTTGGAAAAAAAATTATTTTTTTAGTTACTTTGGAAAAAAAATTATTTTTTTAGTTACTTTGGAAAAGAAATTATTTTTTTAGTTACTTTGGAAAAAAAAATATTTTTTTAGTTACTTTGGAAAAAAAAATATTTTTTTAGTTACTTTGGAAAAAAAAATATTTTTTTAGTTACTTTGGAAAAAAAAATATTTTTTTAGTTACTTTGGAAAAAAAAATATTTTTTTAGTTACTTTGGAAAAAAAAAAAAAATTTTAGTTACTTTGGAAAAAAAAATTTTTTTTTAGTTTCTTTGGAAAAAAAAAATGTTTTAGTTACTTTGGAAAAAAAAATATTTTTTTAGTTTCTTTGGAAAAAAAAATATTTTTTTAGTTACTTTGGAAAAAAAAATATTTTTTTAGTTACTTTGGAAAAAAAAATATTTTTTTAGTTACTTTGGAAAAAAATATATTTTTTTAGTTACTTTGGAAAAAAAATATTTTTTTAGTTACTTTGGAAAAAAAAATATTTTTTTAGTTACTTTGGAAAAAAAAATATTTTTTTAGTTACTTTGGAAAAAAAAATATTTTTTTAGTTACTTTGGAAAAAAAAATATTTTTTTAGTTACTTTGGAAAAAAAATATTTTTTTAGTTACTTTGGAAAAAAAAATATTTTTTTAGTTACTTTGGAAAAAAAAATATTTTTTTAGTTACTTTGGAAAAAAAATTATTTTTTTAGTTACTTTGGAAAAAAAAATATTTTTTTAGTTACTTTGGAAAAAAAAATATTTTTTTAGTTACTTTGGGAAAAAAAAATTTTTTTTAGTTACTTTGGAAAAAAAAATATTTTTTTAGTTACTTTGGAAAAAAAAATATTTTTTTAGTTACTTTGGAAAAAAAAATATTTTTTTAATTACTTTGGAAAAAAAATATTTTTTTAGTTACTTTGGAAAAAAAACATTTTTTTAGTTACTTTGGAAAAAAAAAATTTTTTTAGTTACTTTGGAAATTTTTTTTTTTTTTTAGTTACTTTGGAAAAAAAAATATTTTTTTAGTTTCTTTGGAAAAAAAAAATTTTTTTTAGTTACTTTGGAAAAAAATATATTTTTTTAGTTTCTTTGGAAAAAAAATTATTTTTTTAGTTACTTTGGAAAAAAAAATATTTTTTTAGTTACTTTGGAAAAAAAATATTTTTTTAGTTTCTTTGGAAAAAAAAAAATTTTTTTAGTTACTTTGGAAAAAAAATATTTTTTTAGTTACTTTGGAAAAAAAAAATTTTTTAGTTACTTTGGAAAAAAAATTATTTTTTAGTTACTTTGGAAAAAAAATAATTTTTTTAGTTACTTTGGAAAAAAAATTATTTTTTTAGTTACTTTGGAAAAAAAAATATTTTTTTAGTTTCTTTGGGAAAAAAAATATTTTTTTAGTTACTTTGGAAAAAAAAATATTTTTTAGTTACTTTGGAAAAAAAATATTTTTTTTAGTTACTTTGGAAAAAAAAAAAATTTTTTAGTTACTTTGGAAAAAAAAATATTTTTTTAGTTTCTTTGGAAAAAAATATATTTTTTTAGTTACTTTGGAAAAAAAAATATTTTTTTAGTTACTTTGGAAAAAAAAATATTTTTTTAGGTACTTTGGAAAAAAAAATATTTTTTTAGTTACTTTGGAAAAAAAAATATTTTTTTAGTTACTTTGGAAAAAAAAATATTTTTTTAGTTACTTTGGAAATTTTTTTTTTTTTTTAGTTACTTTGGAAAAAAAAATATTTTTTTAGTTTCTTTGGAAAAAATAAATTTTTTTTAGTTACTTTGGAAAAAAATATATTTTTTTAGTTACTTTGGAAAAAAAAATATTTTTTTAGTTACTTTGGAAAAAAAATATTTTTTTAGTTTCTTTGGAAAAAAAAAAAATTTTTTAGTTACTTTGGAAAAAAAATATTTTTTTAGTTACTTTGGAAAAAAAATTTTTTTTAGTTACTTTGGAAAAAAAATTATTTTTTAGTTACTTTGGAAAAAAAATAATTTTTTTAGTTACTTTGGAAAAAAAATTATTTTTTTAGTTACTTTGGAAAAAAAAATATTTTTTTAGTTTCTTTGGGAAAAAAAAAATTTTTTTAGTTACTTTGGAAAAAAAATATTTTTTTTAGTTACTTTGGAAAAAAAAAAAATTTTTTAGTTACTTTGGAAAAAAAAATATTTTTTTAGTTTCTTTGGAAAAAAAAATATTTTTTTAGTTACTTTGGAAAAAAAAATATTTTTTTAGTTACTTTGGAAAAAAAAATATTTTTTTAGGTACTTTGGAAAAAAAAATATTTTTTTAGTTACTTTGGAAAAAAAATATTTTTTTAGTTACTTTGTAAAAAAAAATATTTTTTTAGTTACTTTGGAAAAAAAAATATTTTTTTAGTTACTTTGGAAAAAAAAATATTTTTTTAGTTTCTTTGGAAAAAAAAATATTTTTTTAGTTACTTTGGAAAAAAAAATATTTTTTTAGTTTCTTTGGAAAAAAAAATATTTTTTTAGTTACTTTGGAAAAAAAAATATTTTTTTAGTTTCTTTGGAAAAAAAAATATTTTTTTAGTTTCTTTGGAAAAAAAAATATTTTTTTAGTTACTTTGGAAAAAAAAATATTTTTTTAGTTACTTTGGAAAAAAAAATATTTTTTTAGTTACTTTGGAAAAAAAAATATTTTTTTAGTTACTTTGGAAAAAAAAATATTTTTTTAGTTACTTTGGAAAAAAAAATATTTTTTTAGTTACTTTGGAAAAAAAATATTTTTTTAGTTACTTTGGAAAAAAAAATATTTTTTAGTTACTTTGGAAAAAAAAATATTTTTTTAGTTACTTTGGAAAAAAAATTATTTTTTTAGTTACTTTGGAAAAAAAATAAAAAATTTTAGTTACTTTGGAAAAAAAATTATTTTTTTAGTTACTTTGGAAAAAAAATTATTTTTTTAGTTACTTTGGAAAAAAAAATTTTTTTTTAGTTTCTTTGGAAAAATAACATTTTTTTTAGTTACTTTGGAAAAAAAAAATTTTTTTTAGTTTCTTTGGAAAATTTTTTTTTTTTTTAGTTACTTTGGAAAAAAAAATATTTTTTTAGTTTCTTTGGAAAAAAAAATATTTTTTTAGTTACTTTGGAAAAAAAAATATTTTTTTAGTTACTTTGGAAAAAAAAATATTTTTTTAGTTACTTTGGAAAAAAAAATATTTTTTTAGTTACTTTGGAAAAAAAATTATTTTTTTAGTTACTTTGGGAAAAAAAATATTTTTTTAGTTACTTTGGAAAAAAAAATATTTTTTTAGTTACTTTGGAAAAAAAAAAAAATTTTTAGTTACTTTGGAAAAAAAAAATTTTTTTTAGTTTCTTTGGAAAAAAAAATTTTTTTTTAGTTACTTTGGAAAATTTTTTTTTTTTTTAGTTTCTTTGGAAAAAAAAATATTTTTTTAGTTACTTTGGAAAAAAAAATATTTTTTTAGTTACTTTGGAAAAAAAATATTTTTTTAGTTACTTTGGAAAAAAAAATATTTTTTTAGTTACTTTGGAAAAAAAATATTTTTTTAGTTACTTTGGAAAAAAAAATATTTTTTTAGTTACTTTGGAAAAAAAAAAAATTTTTTAGTTACTTTGGAAAAAAAAATATTTTTTTAGTTACTTTGGAAAAAAAAATTTTTTTTAGTTACTTTGGAAAAAAAAATTTTTTTTTAGTTACTTTGGGAAAAAAAACATTTTTTTAGTTACTTTGGGAAAAAAAATATTTTTTTAGTTACTTTGGAAAAAAAAATATTTTTTTAGTTTCTTTGGAAAAAAAAATATTTTTTTAGTTACTTTGGAATTTTTTTTTTTTTTAATTACTTTGGAAAAAAATATATTTTTTTAGTTACTTTGGAAAAAAAAAATATTTTTAGTTACTTTGGAAAAAAAAATATTTTTTTAGTTACTTTGGAAAAAAAAATATTTTTTTAGTTACTTTGGAAAAAAAAATATTTTTTTAGTTACTTTGGAAAAAAAAATATTTTTTTAGTTACTTTGGAAAAAAAAATATTTTTTTAGTTACTTTGGAAAAAAAAATATTTTTTTAGTTACTTTGGAAAAAAAAATATTTTTTTAGTTACTTTGGAAAAAAAAATATTTTTTTAGTTACTTTGGAAAAAAAAATATTTTTTTAGTTACTTTGGAAAAAAAAATATTTTTTTAGTTACTTTGGAAAAAAAAATATTTTTTTAGTTACTTTGGAAAAAAAAATATTTTTTAAATTACTTTGGAAAAAAAATATTTTTTTAGTTACTTTGGAAAAAAAAATATTTTTTTAGTTACTTTGGGAAAAAAAATATTTTTTTAGTTACTTTGGAAAAAAAAATATTTTTTTAGTTACTTTGGAAAAAAAAATATTTTTTTAGTTACTTTGGAAAAAATATATTTTTTTAGTTACTTTGGAAAAAAAAATATTTTTTTAGTTACTTTGGAAAAAAAAATATTTTTTTAGTTACTTTGGAAAAAAAATTATTTTTTTAGTTACTTTGGAAAAAAAAAAAAAAATTTTAGTTACTTTGGAAAAAAAATTATTTTTTTAGTTACTTTGGAAAAAAAAATATTTTTTTAGTTACTTTGGAAAAAAAAAAAAAATTTAGTTTCTTTGGAAAAAAAAATGTTTTTAGTTACTTTGGAAAAAAAATTTTTTTTTTAGTTTCTTTGGAAAAAAAAATCTTTTTTTAGTTACTTTGGAAAAAAAAATATTTTTTTAGTTTCTTTGGAAAAAAAAATATTTTTTTAGTTACTTTGGAAAAAAAAATATTTTTTTAGTTACTTTGGAAAAAAAAATATTTTTTTAGTTACTTTGGAAAAAAAAATATTTTTTTAGTTACTTTGGAAAAAAAATTATTTTTTTAGTTACTTTGGAAAAAAAAAAAATTTTTTAGTTACTTTGGAAAAAAAAATTTTTTTTTAGTTTCTTTGGAAAAAAAAATAATTTTTTAGTTACTTTGGAAAACAATTTTTTTTTTTAGTTTCTTTGGAAAAAAAAATTTTTTTTTAGTTACTTTGGAAAAAAAAATATTTTTTTAGTTTCTTTGGAAAAAAAAATATTTTTTTAGTTACTTTGGAAAAAAAAATATTTTTTTAGTTACTTTGGAAAAAAAAATTTTTTTTAGTTACTTTGGAAAAAAACATATTTTTTTAGTTACTTTGGAAAAAAAAATATTTTTTTAGTTACTTTGGGGAAAAAAATATTTTTTTAGTTACTTTGGAAAAAAAAATATTTTTTTAGTTACTTTGGAAAAAAAAATATTTTTTTAGTTACTTTGGAAAAAAAATTATTTTTTTAGTTACTTTGGAAAAAAAAATATTTTTTTAGTTACTTTGGGAAAAAAAATATTTTTTTAGTTACTTTGGAAAAAAAAATATTTTTTTAGTTACTTTGGAAAAAAAAATATTTTTTTAGTTACTTTGGAAAAAAAATTTTTTTTAATTACTTTGGAAAAAAATATATTTTTTTAGTTACTTTGGAAAAAAAAATATTTTTTTAGTTACTTTGGAAAAAAAAATATTTTTTTAGTTACTTTGGAAAAAAAAATATTTTTTTAGTTACTTTGGAAAAAAAATATTTTTTTAGTTACTTTGGAAAAAAAAATATTTTTTTAGTTACTTTGGAAAAAAAAATATTTTTTTAGTTACTTTGGAAAAAAAAATATTTTTTTAGTTACTTTGGAAAAAAAAATATTTTTTTAGTTACTTTGGAAAAAAAAAAATTTTTTTAGTTACTTTGGAAAAAAAAAAATTTTTTTAGTTACTTTGGAAAAAAAAATATTTTTTTAGTTACTTTGGAAAAAAAAATATTTTTTTAGTTACTTTGGAAAAAAATATATTTTTTTAGTTACTTTGGAAAAAAAAATATTTTTTTAATTACTTTGGAAAAAAAATATTTTTTTAGTTACTTTGGAAAAAAAAATATTTTTTTAGTTACTTTGGGAAAAAAAATATTTTTTTAGTTACTTTGGAAAAAAAAATATTTTTTTAGTTACTTTGGAAAAAAAAAATTTTTTTTAGTTACTTTGGAAAAAAAATATTTTTTTAGTTACTTTGGAAAAAAAAATATTTTTTTAGTTACTTTGGAAAAAAATATATTTTTTTAGTTACTTTGGAAAAAAATTTTTTTTTTTAGTTTCTTTGGAAAAAAAAAATTTTTTAGTTACTTTGGAAAAAAAAATATTTTTTTAGTTTCTTTGGAAAAAAAAATATTTTTTTAGTTACTTTGGAAAAAAAAATATTTTTTTAGTTTCTTTGGAAAAAAAAATATTTTTTAGTTACTTTGGAAAAAAAATTATTTTTTTAGTTACTCTGGAAAAAAAAATATTTTTTTAGTTACTTTGGAAAAAAAAATATTTTTTTAGTTACTTTGGAAAAAAAAATATTTTTTTAGTTACTTTGGAAAAAAAAATATTTTTTTAGTTACTTTGGAAAAAAAAATATTTTTTTAGTTACTTTGGAAAAAAAATATTTTTTTAGTTACTTTGGAAAAAAAATTTTTTTTAGTTACTTTGGAAAAAAAATATATTTTTTTAGTTACTTTGGAATTTTTTTTATTTTTTTAGTTACTTTGGAAAAAAAAAAAAATTTTTTAGTTACTTTGGAAAAAAAATTATTTTTTTAGTTACTTTGGGAAAAAAAATATTTTTTTAGTTACTTTGGAAAAAAAAAAAAAATTTAGTTTCTTTGGAAAAAAAAAATGTTTTTAGTTACTTTGGAAAAAAATTTTTTTTTTTAGTTTCTTTGGAAAAAAAATATTTTTTTAGTTACTTTGGAAAAAAAAATATTTTTTTAGTTTCTTTGGAAAAAAAAATATTTTTTTAGTTACTTTGGAAAAAAAAATATTTTTTTAGTTACTTTGGAAAAAAAAATATTTTTTTAGTTACTTTGGAAAAAAAAATATTTTTTTAGTTACTTTGGAAAAAAAAATATTTTTTTAGTTACTTTGGAAAAAAAAATATTTTTTTAGTTACTTTGGAAAAAAAAATATTTTTTTAGTTACTTTGGAAAAAAAATATTTTTTTAGTTACTTTGGAAAAAAAAATATTTTTTAGTTACTTTGGAAAAAAAAATATTTTTTTAGTTACTTTGGAAATTTTTTTATTTTTTTAGTTACTTTGGAAAAAAAAAAAATTTTTTAGTTACTTTGGAAAAAAAATTATTTTTTTAGTTACTTTGGAAAAAAAAAATTTTTTTTAGTTACTTTGGAAAAAAAAAATTTTTTTTAGTTTCTTTGGAAAAAAAAAAAAATTTTTAGTTACTTTGGAAAACAATTTTTTTTTTAGTTTCTTTGGAAAAAAAAATATTTTTTTAGTTACTTTGGAAAAAAAAATATTTTTTTAGTTTCTTTGGAAAAAAAAATATTTTTTTAGTTACTTTGGAAAAAAAAATATTTTTTTAGTTACTTTGGAAAAAAAAATATTTTTTTAGTTACTTTGGAAAAAAAAATATTTTTTTAGTTACTTTGGAAAAAAAATTATTTTTTTAGTTACTTTGGAAAAAAAAATATTTTTTTAGTTACTTTGGAAAAAAAAATATTTTTTTAGTTACTTTGGAAAAAAAAAAATTTTTTAGTTACTTTGGAAAAAAAAAATTTTTTTTAGTTACTTTGGAAAAAAAAATATTTTTTTAGTTACTTTGGAAAAAAAAATATTTTTTTAGTTACTTTGGAAAAAAAATTATTTTTTTAGTTACTTTGGAAAAAAAAATATTTTTTTAGTTACTTTGGAAAAAAAAATATTTTTTTAGTTACTTTGGAAAAAAAAATATTTTTTTAGTTACTTTGGAAAAAAAAATATTTTTTTAGTTACTTTGGAAAAAAAAATATTTTTTTAGTTACTTTGGAAAAAAAAAAAAAATTTTATTTACTTTGGAAAAAAAAAATTTTTTTTAGTTTCTTTGGAAAAAAAAAAATTTTTTAGTTACTTTGGAAAAAAAATTTTTTTTTTAGTTTCTTTGGAAAAAAAAATATTTTTTTAGTTACTTTGGAAAAAAAAATTTTTTTTAGTTACTTTGGAAAAAAAAAAAATTTTTTAGTTACTTTGGAAAAAAATATTTTTTTTAGTTACTTTGGAAAAAAAATATTTTTTTAGTTACTTTGGAAAAAAAAATATTTTTTTAGTTACTTTGGAAAAAAAAATATTTTTTTAGTTACTTTGGAAAAAAAAATATTTTTTTAGTTGCTTTGGAAAAAAAAAAATTTTTTTAGTTACTTTGGAAAAAAAAAATTTTTTTTAGTTACTTTGGAAAAAAAAATTTTTTTTAGTTATTTTGGGAAAAAAAAATTTTTTTTAGTTACTTTGGAAAAAAAAATATTTTTTTAGTTACTTTGGGAAAAAAAATATTTTTTTAGTTACTTTGGAAAAAAAAATATTTTTTTAGTTACTTTGGAAAAAAAAATATTTTTTTAGTTACTTTGGAAAAAAAAATATTTTTTTAGTTACTTTGGAAAAAAAATATTTTTTTAGTTACTTTGGAAAAAAAAATATTTTTTTAGTTACTTTGGAAAAAAAAAAAATTTTTAGTTACTTTGGAAAAAAAAATATTTTTTTAGTTTCTTTGGAAAAAAAAATTTTTTTTTAGTTACTTTGGAAAAAAAAAATTTTTTTAGTTACTTTGGAAAAAAAAATATTTTTTTAGTTACTTTGGAAAAAAAATATTTTTTTAGTTACTTTGGAAAAAAAAATATTTTTTTAGTTACTTTGGAAAAAAAAATATTTTTTTAGTTACTTTGGAAAAAAAATTATTTTTTTAGTTACTTTGGAAAAAAAAATATTTTTTTAGTTACTTTGGAAAAAAAAATATTTTTTTAGTTACTTTGGGAAAAAAAATATTTTTTTAGTTACTTTGGGAAAAAAAATATTTTTTTAGTTACTTTGGAAAAAAAAATATTTTTTTAGTTACTTTGGAAAAAAAAATATTTTTTTAATTACTTTGGAAAAAAAAAATTTTTTTAGTTACTTTGGAAAAAAAAAATTTTTTTAGTTACTTTGGAAAAAAAAATTTTTTTTAGTTACTTTGGAAAAAAATTTTTTTTTTAGTTACTTTGGAAAAAAAAATATTTTTTTAGTTACTTTGGAAAAAAAAATATTTTTTAGTTACTTTGGAAAAAAAAATATTTTTTTAGTTACTTTGGAAAAAAAAATATTTTTTTAGTTACTTTGGAAAAAAAAATATTTTTTTAGTTACTTTGGAAAAATTTTTTTTTTTTTAGTTACTTTGGAAAAAAAAATATTTTTTTAGTTTCTTTGGAAAAAAAAAATTTTTTTTAGTTACTTTGGAAAAAAATATATTTTTTTAGTTTCTTTGGAAAAAAAATTATTTTTTTAGTTACTTTGGAAAAAAAAATATTTTTTTAGTTACTTTGGAAAAAAAAATATTTTTTTAGTTTCTTTGGAAAAAAAAATATTTTTTTAGTTACTTTGGAAAAAAAATATTTTTTTTAGTTACTTTGGAAAAAAAAATTTTTTTAGTTACTTTGGAAAAAAAATAATTTTTTTAGTTACTTTGGAAAAAAAATAATTTTTTTAGTTACTTTGGAAAAAAAAATATTTTTTTAGTTACTTTGGAAAAAAAAATATTTTTTTAGTTTCTTTGGGAAAAAAAATATTTTTTTAGTTACTTTGGAAAAAAAAAATTTTTTTAGTTACTTTGGAAAAAAAAAAATTTTTTAGTTACTTTGGAAAAAAAAAATTTTTTTTAGTTTCTTTGGAAAAAAAAATATTTTTTTAGTTACTTTGGAAAAAAAAATATTTTTTTAGTTACTTTGGAAAAAAAAATATTTTTTTAGGTACTTTGGAAAAAAAAATATTTTTTTAGTTACTTTGGAAAAAAAATATTTTTTTAGTTACTTTGTAAAAAAAAATATTTTTTTTGTTACTTTGGAAAAAAAAATATTTTTTTTGTTACTTTGGAAAAAAAAAAATTTTTAGTTTCTTTGGAAAAAAAAATATTTTTTTAGTTACTTTGGAAAAAAAAATATTTTTTTAGTTTCTTTGGAAAAAAATATTTTTTTTTAGTTACTTTGGAAAAAAAAATATTTTTTTAGTTTCTTTGGAAAAAAAAATATTTTTTTAGTTACTTTGGAAAAAAAAATATTTTTTTAGTTTCTTTGGAAAAAAAAATATTTTTTTAGTTACTTTGGAAAAAAAAATATTTTTTTAGTTACTTTGGAAAAAAAAATATTTTTTTAGTTACTTTGGAAAAAAAAATATTTTTTTAGTTACTTTGGAAAAAAAAATATTTTTTTAGTTACTTTGGAAAAAAAAATATTTTTTTAGTTACTTTGGAAAAAAAAATATTTTTTTAGTTACTTTGGAAAAAAAAATATTTTTTTAGTTACTTTGGAAAAAAAATATTTTTTTAGTTACTTTGGAAAAAAAAATATTTTTTAGTTACTTTGGAAAAAAAAATATTTTTTTAGTTACTTTGGAAAAAAAAATATTTTTTTAGTTACTTTGGAAAAAAAAATATTTTTTTAGTTACTTTGGAAAAAAAATAAAAAATTTTAGTTACTTTGGAAAAAAAATTATTTTTTTAGTTACTTTGGAAAAAAAATTATTTTTTTAGTTACTTTGGAAAAAAAAATTTTTTTTAGTTTCTTTGGAAAAAATTTTTTTTTTTTAGTTACTTTGGAAAAAAAATTTTTTTTTTAGTTTCTTTGGAAAAAAAAATATTTTTTTAGTTACTTTGGAAAAAAAAATATTTTTTTAGTTTCTTTGGAAAAAAAAATATTTTTTTAGTTACTTTGGAAAAAAATATATTTTTTTAGTTACTTTGGAAAAAAAAATATTTTTTTAGTTACTTTGGAAAAAAAATTATTTTTTTAGTTACTTTGGAAAAAAAAATATTTTTTTAGTTACTTTGGAAAAAAAATATTTTTTTAGTTACTTTGGGAAAAAAAATATTTTTTTAGTTACTTTGGAAAAAAAAATTTTTTTTTAGTTACTTTGGAAAAAAAAAATTTTTTTTAGTTACTTTGGAAAAAAAAAATTTTTTTTAGTTTCTTTGGAAAAAAAAATTTTTTTTTAGTTACTTTGGAAAAAAAAATATTTTTTTAGTTACTTTGGAAAAAAAAATATTTTTTTAGTTACTTTGGAAAAAAAAATATTTTTTTAGTTACTTTGGAAAAAAAATATTTTTTTAGTTACTTTGGAAAAAAAAATATTTTTTTAGTTACTTTGGAAAAAAAAATATTTTTTTAGTTACTTTGGAAAAAAAAATATTTTTTTAGTTACTTTGGAAAAAAAAAAATTTTTTAGTTACTTTGGAAAAAAAAAAATTTTTTTAGTTACTTTGGAAAAAAAAAATTTTTTTAGTTACTTTGGGAAAAAAAATATTTTTTTAGTTACTTTGGAAAAAAAAATATTTTTTTAGTTACTTTGGAAAAAAAAAAAATTTTTTAGTTACTTTGGAAAAAAAAAATTTTTTTTAGTTTCTTTGTAAAAAAATTTTTTTTTTTAGTTACTTTGGAAAAAAAAATTTTTTTTTAGTTTCTTTGGAAAAAAAAATATTTTTTTAGTTACTTTGGAAAAAAAAATATTTTTTTAGTTACTTTGGAAAAAAAAATATTTTTTTAGTTACTTTGGAAAAAAAAATATTTTTTTAGTTACTTTGGAAAAAAAATATTTTTTTAGTTACTTTGGAAAAAAAAATATTTTTTTAGTTACTTTGGAAAAAAAAATATTTTTTTAGTTACTTTGGAAAAAAAAATATTTTTTTAGTTACTTTGGAAAAAAAATTTTTTTTTAGTTACTTTGGAAAAAAAAATATTTTTTAGTTACTTTGGAAAAAAAAATTTTTTTTTAGTTACTTTGGAATTTTTTTTATTTTTTTAGTTACTTTGGAAAAAAAAAAAAAAAATTTTAGTTACTTTGGAAAAAAAATTATTTTTTTAGTTACTTTGGAAAAAAAAATATTTTTTTAGTTACTTTGGAAAAAAAAAAAAATTTAGTTTCTTTGGAAAAAAAAAATGTTTTTAGTTACTTTGGAAAAAAAATTTTTTTTTTAGTTTCTTTGGAAAAAAAAATTTTTTTTTAGTTACTTTGGAAAAAAAAATATTTTTTTAGTTTCTTTGGAAAAAAAAATATTTTTTTAGTTACTTTGGAAAAAAAAATATTTTTTTAGTTACTTTGGAAAAAAAAATAATTTTTTTAGTTACTTTGGAAAAAAAATTATTTTTTTAGTTACTTTGGAAAAAAAAATATTTTTTAAATTACTTTGGAAAAAAAATATTTTTTTAGTTACTTTGGAAAAAAAAATATTTTTTTAGTTACTTTGGGAAAAAAAATATTTTTTTAGTTACTTTGGAAAAAAAAATATTTTTTTAGTTACTTTGGAAAAAAAAATATTTTTTTAGTTACTTTGGAAAAAAAATATTTTTTTAGTTACTTTGGAAAAAAAAATATTTTTTTAGTTACTTTGGAAAAAAAAATATTTTTTTAGTTACTTTGGAAAAAAAAATATTTTTTTAGTTACTTTGGAAAAAAAAATATTTTTTTAGTTACTTTGGAAAAAAAAATATTTTTTTAGTTACTTTGGAAAAAAAAAAAAATTTAGTTTCTTTGGAAAAAAAATGTTTTTAGTTACTTTGGAAAACAATTTTTTTTTTTAGTTTCTTTGGAAAAAAAATCTTTTTTTAGTTACTTTGGAAAAAAAAATATTTTTTTAGTTTCTTTGGAAAAAAAAATATTTTTTTAGTTACTTTGGAAAAAAAAATATTTTTTTAGTTACTTTGGAAAAAAAAAATTTTTTTAGTTACTTTGGAAAAAAAAATATTTTTTTAGTTACTTTGGAAAAAAAATTATTTTTTTAGTTACTTTGGAAAAAAAATATTTTTTTAGTTACTTTGGAAAAAAAAATATTTTTTAGTTACTTTGGAAAAAAAAATATTTTTTTAGTTACTTTGGAAATTTTTTTATTTTTTTAGTTACTTTGGAAAAAAAAAAATTTTTTTAGTTACTTTGGAAAAAAAATTATTTTTTTAGTTACTTTGGAAAAAAAAAAATTTTTTAGTTACTTTGGAAAAAAAAATTTTTTTTTAGTTTCTTTGGAAAAAAAAATAATTTTTTAGTTACTTTGGAAAAAAAATTTTTTTTTAGTTACTTTGGAAAAAAAAAAATTTTTTTTAGTTACTTTGGAAAAAAAAAAATTTTTTTAGTTACTTTGGAAAAAAAAATATTTTTTTAGTTACTTTGGGAAAAAAAATATTTTTTTAGTTACTTTGGAAAAAAAAATATTTTTTTAGTTACTTTGGGAAAAAAAATATTTTTTTAGTTACTTTGGAAAAAAAAATATTTTTTTAGTTACTTTGGAAAAAAATATATTTTTTTAGTTACTTTGGAAAAAAAAATATTTTTTTAGTTACTTTGGAAAAAAAAATATTTTTTTAGTTACTTTGGAAAAAAAAATATTTTTTTAGTTACTTTGGAAAAAAAATATTTTTTTAGTTACTTTGGAAAAAAAAATATTTTTTTAGTTACTTTGGAAAAAAAAATATTTTTTTAGTTACTTTGGAAAAAAAAATATTTTTTTAGTTACTTTGGAAAAAAAAATATTTTTTTAGTTACTTTGGAAAAAAAAATATTTTTTTAGTTACTTTGGAAAAAAAAATATTTTTTTAGTTACTTTGGGAAAAAAAATATTTTTTTAGTTACTTTGGAAAAAAAAATATTTTTTTAGTTACTTTGGAAAAAAAAAAATTTTTTTAGTTACTTTGGAAAAAAAATATTTTTTTAGTTACTTTGGAAAAAAAAATATTTTTTTAGTTACTTTGGAAAAAAATATATTTTTTTAGTTACTTTGGAAAAAAAAAATTTTTTTTAGTTTCTTTGGAAAAAAAAAATTTTTTAGTTACTTTGGAAAAAAAAATATTTTTTTAGTTTCTTTGGAAAAAAAAATATTTTTTTAGTTACTTTGGAAAAAAAAATATTTTTTTAGTTTCTTTGGAAAAAAAAATATTTTTTAGTTACTTTGGAAAAAAATTTATTTTTTTAGTTACTTTGGAAAAAAAAATATTTTTTTAGTTACTTTGGAAAAAAATATATTTTTTTAGTTACTTTGGAAAAAAAAATATTTTTTTAGTTACTTTGGAAAAAAAAATATTTTTTTAGTTACTTTGGAAAAAAAATATTTTTTTAGTTACTTTGGAAAAAAAAATTTTTTTAGTTACTTTGGAAAAAAAAATATTTTTTTAGTTACTTTGGAATTTTTTTTATTTTTTTAGTTACTTTGGAAAAAAAAAAAAAAATTTTTAGTTACTTTGGAAAAAAAATTATTTTTTTAGTTACTTTGGAAAAAAAAATATTTTTTTAGTTACTTTGGAAAAAAAAAAAAAAATTTAGTTTCTTTGGAAAAAAAAAATGTTTTTAGTTACTTTGGAAAAAAAAATTTTTTTTTAGTTTCTTTGGAAAAAAAATATTTTTTTAGTTACTTTGGAAAAAAAAATATTTTTTTTAGTTTCTTTGGAAAAAAAAATATTTTTTTAGTTACTTTGGAAAAAAAAATATTTTTTTAGTTACTTTGGAAAAAAAAATATTTTTTTAGTTACTTTGGAAAAAAAAATATTTTTTTAGTTACTTTGGAAAAAAAAATATTTTTTTAGTTACTTTGGAAAAAAAAATATTTTTTTAGTTACTTTGGAAAAAAAAATATTTTTTTAGTTACTTTGGAAAAAAAATATTTTTTTAGTTACTTTGGAAAAAAAAATATTTTTTAGTTACTTTGGAAAAAAAAATATTTTTTTAGTTACTTTGGAAAATTTTTTATTTTTTTAGTTACTTTGGAAAAAAAAAAAATTTTTTAGTTACTTTGGAAAAAAATTTATTTTTTTAGTTACTTTGGAAAAAAAAATTTTTTTTTAGTTACTTTGGAAAAAAAAAATTTTTTTTAGTTTCTTTGGAAAAAAAAAAAAATTTTTAGTTACTTTGGAAAACAATTTTTTTTTTAGTTTCTTTGGAAAAAAAAATATTTTTTTAGTTACTTTGGAAAAAAAAAATATTTTTTTAGTTTCTTTGGAAAAAAAAATATTTTTTTAGTTACTTTGGAAAAAAAAATATTTTTTTAGTTACTTTGGAAAAAAAAATATTTTTTTAGTTACTTTGGAAAAAAAAATATTTTTTTAGTTACTTTGGAAAAAAAATTATTTTTTTAGTTACTTTGGAAAAAAAAATATTTTTTTAGTTACTTTGGAAAAAAAAATATTTTTTTAGTTACTTTGGAAAAAAAAAATTTTTTTAGTTACTTTGGAAAAAAAAAATTTTTTTTAGTTACTTTGGAAAAAAAATTATTTTTTTAGTTACTTTGGAAAAAAAATTATTTTTTTAGTTACTTTGGAAAAAAAAATATTTTTTTAGTTACTTTGGAAAAAAAAATATTTTTTTAGTTACTTTGGAAAAAAAAATATTTTTTTAGTTACTTTGGAAAAAAAAATATTTTTTTAGTTACTTTGGAAAAAAAAATATTTTTTTAGTTACTTTGGAAAAAAAAAAATTTTTAGTTACTTTGGAAAAAAATTTTTTTTTTAGTTTCTTTGGAAAAAAAAATTTTTTTTAGTTACTTTGGAAAAAAAAATTTTTTTTTAGTTTCTTTGGAAAAAAAAATATTTTTTTAGTTACTTTGGAAAAAAAAAAAAATTTTTTAGTTACTTTGGAAAAAAAAATTTTTTTTAGTTACTTTGGAAAAAAATATTTTTTTTTAGTTACTTTGGAAAAAAAATATTTTTTTAGTTACTTTGGAAAAAAAAATATTTTTTTAGTTACTTTGGAAAAAAAAATATTTTTTTAGTTACTTTGGAAAAAAAAATATTTTTTTAGTTACTTTGGAAAAAAAAAAAAATTTTTAGTTACTTTGGAAAAAAAAAATTTTTTTTAGTTACTTTGGAAAAAAAATTTTTTTTTAGTTATTTTGGGAAAAAAAATATTTTTTTAGTTACTTTGGAAAAAAAAATATTTTTTTAGTTACTTTGGGAAAAAAAATATTTTTTTAGTTACTTTGGAAAAAAAAATATTTTTTTAGTTACTTTGGAAAAAAAAATATTTTTTTAGTTACTTTGGAAAAAAAAATATTTTTTTAGTTACTTTGGAAAAAAAATATTTTTTTAGTTACTTTGGAAAAAAAAATATTTTTTTAGTTACTTTGGAAAAAAAAAATTTTTTTAGTTACTTTGGAAAAAAAAATATTTTTTTAGTTTCTTTGGAAAAAAAATTTTTTTTTAGTTACTTTGGAAAAAAAAAATTTTTTTAGTTACTTTGGAAAAAAAAATATTTTTTTAGTTACTTTGGAAAAAAAATATTTTTTTAGTTACTTTGGAAAAAAAAATATTTTTTTAGTTACTTTGGAAAAAAAAATATTTTTTTAGTTACTTTGGAAAAAAAAATATTTTTTTAGTTACTTTGGAAAAAAAAATATTTTTTTAGTTACTTTGGAAAAAAAAATATTTTTTTAGTTACTTTGGGAAAAAAAATATTTTTTTAGTTACTTTGGGAAAAAAAATATTTTTTTAGTTACTTTGGAAAAAAAAATATTTTTTTAGTTACTTTGGAAAAAAAAATATTTTTTTAATTACTTTGGAAAAAAAAAATTTTTTTAGTTACTTTGGAAAAAAAAAAATTTTTTAGTTACTTTGGAAAAAAAAAAATTTTTTAGTTACTTTGGAAAAAAAAATTTTTTTTAGTTACTTTGGAAAAAAAAATATTTTTTTAGTTACTTTGGAAAAAAAAAAATTTTTTAGTTACTTTGGAAAAAAAAATATTTTTTTAGTTACTTTGGAAAAAAAAATATTTTTTTAGTTACTTTGGAAAAAAAAATATTTTTTTAGTTACTTTGGAAAATTTTTTTTTTTTTTAGTTACTTTGGAAAAAAAAATATTTTTTTAGTTTCTTTGGAAAAAAAAAATTTTTTTTAGTTACTTTGGAAAAAAATATATTTTTTTAGTTTCTTTGGAATAAAAATTATTTTTTTAGTTACTTTGGAAAAAAAAATATTTTTTTAGTTACTTTGGAAAAAAAAATATTTTTTTAGTTTCTTTGGAAAAAAAAATATTTTTTTAGTTACTTTGGAAAAAAATATTTTTTTAGTTACTTTGGAAAAAAAAATTTTTTTAGTTACTTTGGAAAAAAAATAATTTTTTTAGTTACT
>NW_027635182.1:0-17028 GCF_949748355.1 Melanostigma gelatinosum | reverse complement strand
GTAACTAAAAAAATATTTTTTTTTCCAAAGTAACTAAAAAAATATTTTTTTTTCCAAAGTAACTAAAAAATATTTTTTTTTCCAAAGTAACTAAAAAAATTTTTTTTTTTCCAAAGTAACTAAAAAAATATTTTTTTTTCCAAAGTAACTAAAAAAATATTTTTTTTTCCAAAGTAACTAAAAAAATATTTTTTTTTCCAAAGTAACTAAAAAAGTAAAAAAATTTCCAAAGTAACTAAAAAAATATTTTTTTTTCCAAAGTAACTAAAAAAATATTTTTTTTTCCAAAGTAACTAAAAAAATATTTTTTTTTCCAAAGTAACTAAAAAAATATTTTTTTTTCCAAAGTAACTAAAAAAGTAAATTTTTTTCCAAAGTAACTAAAAAAATATTTTTTTTTCCAAAGTAACTAAAAAAATATTTTTTTTCCAAAGTAACTAAAAAAGTAAATTTTTTTCCAAAGTAACTAAAAAAATATTTTTTTCCAAAGTAACTAAAACAATATTTTTTTTTCCAAAGTAACTAAAAAAATATTTTTTTTTCCAAAGTAACTAAAAAAATATTTTTTTTTCCAAAGTAACTAAAAAAGTAAAATTTTTTCCAAAGTAACTAAAAAAATATTTTTTTTTCCAAAGTAACTAAAAAAATATTTTTTTTTCCAAAGTAACTAAAAAAATATTTTTTTTTCCAAAGTAACTAAAAAAATATTTTTTTTTCCAAAGTAACTAAAAAAATATATTTTTTTCCAAAGTAACTAAAAAAATATATTTTTTTCCAAAGTAACAAAAAAAATATTTTTTTTTCCAAAGTAACTAAAAAAATATTTTTTTTTCCAAAGTAACTAAAAAAGTAAAAATTTTTCCAAAGTAACTAAAAAAATATTTTTTTTTCCAAAGTAACTAAAAAAATATTTTTTTTTCCAAAGTAACTAAAAAAATATTTTTTTTTCCAAAGTAACTAAAAAAATATTTTTTTTTCCAAAGTAACTAAAAAAATATTTTTTTTTCCAAAGTAACTAAAAAAGTAAAAAAATTTCCAAAGTAACTAAAAAAATATTTTTTTTTCCAAAGTAACTAAAAAAATATTTTTTTTTCCAAAGTAACTAAAAAAATATTTTTTTTCCCAAAGTAACTAAAAAAATATTTTTTTTTCCAAAGTAACTAAAAAAATATTTTTTTTTCCAAAGTAACTAAAAAAATATTTTTTTTTCCAAAGTAACTAAAAAAATATTTTTTTTCCAAAGTAACTAAAAAAATATTTTTTTTCCAAAGTAACTAAAAAATATATTTTTTTTTCCAAAGTAACTAAAAAAATATTTTTTTTCCCAAAGTAACTAAAAAAATATTTTTTTTTCCAAAGTAACTAAAAAAGTAAATTTTTTTCCAAAGTAACTAAAAAAATATATTTTTTTCCAAAGTAACTAAAAAAGTAAAAATTTTTCCAAAGTAACTAAAAAAATATTTTTTTTTCCAAAGTAACTAAAAAAATATTTTTTTTTCCAAAGTAACTAAAAAAATATTTTTTTTCCCAAAGTAACTAAAAAAATATTTTTTTTTCCAAAGTAACTAAAAAAATATATTTTTTTCCAAAGTAACTAAAAAAATATATTTTTTTCCAAAGTAACTAAAAAAATATTTTTTTTTCCAAAGTAACTAAAAAAATATTTTTTTTTCCAAAGTAACTAAAAAAATATTTTTTTTTCCAAAGTAACTAAAAAAATATTTTTTTTTCCAAAGTAACTAAAAAAATATTTTTTTTTCCCAAAGTAACTAAAAAAATATTTTTTTTCCAAAGTAACTAAAAAAATATTTTTTTTCCCAAAGTAACTAAAAAAGTAAATTTTTTTCCAAAGTAACTAAAAAAATATTTTTTTTTCCAAAGTAACTAAAAAAATATTTTTTTTTCCAAAGTAACTAAAAAAATATTTTTTTTTCCAAAGTAACTAAAAAAATATTTTTTTTTCCAAAGTAACTAAAAATATATTTTTTTTTCCAAAGTAACTAAAAAAATATTTTTTTTTCCAAAGTAACTAAAAAAATATTTTTTTTTCCAAAGTAACTAAAAAAATATTTTTTTTTCCAAAGTAACTAAAAAAATATTTTTTTTTCCAAAGTAACTAAAAAAATATTTTTTTTTCCAAAGTAACTAAAAAAGTAAATTTTTTTCCAAAGTAACTAAAAAAATATTTTTTTTTCCAAAGTAACTAAAAAAATATTTTTTTTTCCAAAGTAACTAAAAAAATATTTTTTTTTCCAAAGTAACTAAAAAAATATTTTTTTTTCCAAAGTAACTAAAAAAATATATTTTTTTCCAAAGTAACTAAAAAAATATATTTTTTTCCAAAGTAACAAAAAATATATTTTTTTTTCCAAAGTAACTAAAAAAATATTTTTTTTTCCAAAGTAACTAAAAAAGTAAAATTTTTTCCAAAGTAACTAAAAAAATATTTTTTTTTCCAAAGTAACTAAAAAAATATTTTTTTTTCCAAAGTAACTAAAAAAATATTTTTTTTTCCAAAGTAACTAAAAAAATATTTTTTTTTCCAAAGTAACTAAAAAATATATTTTTTTTCCAAAGTAACTAAAAAAATATTTTTTTTCCCAAAGTAACTAAAAAAATATTTTTTTTTCCAAAGTAACTAAAAAAGTAAATTTTTTTCCAAAGTAACTAAAAAAATATTTTTTTTTCCAAAGTAACTAAAAAAGTAAAAATTTTCCAAAGTAACTAAAAAAATATTTTTTTTTCCAAAGTAACTAAAAAAATATTTTTTTTTCCAAAGTAACTAAAAAAATATTTTTTTTCCCAAAGTAACTAAAAAAATATTTTTTTTTCCAAAGTAACTAAAAAAATATATTTTTTTCCAAAGTAACTAAAAAAATATATTTTTTTCCAAAGTAACTAAAAAAATATTTTTTTTTCCAAAGTAACTAAAAAAATATTTTTTTTTCCAAAGTAACTAAAAAAATATTTTTTTTTCCAAAGTAACTAAAAAAATATTTTTTTTTCCAAAGTAACTAAAAAAATATTTTTTTTTCCCAAAGTAACTAAAAAAATATTTTTTTTCCAAAGTAACTAAAAAAATATTTTTTTTCCCAAAGTAACTAAAAAAGTAAATTTTTTTCCAAAGTAACTAAAAAAATATTTTTTTTTCCAAAGTAACTAAAAAAATATTTTTTTTTCCAAAGTAACTAAAAAAATATTTTTTTTTCCAAAGTAACTAAAAAAATATTTTTTTTTCCAAAGTAACTAAAAATATATTTTTTTTTCCAAAGTAACTAAAAAAATATTTTTTTTTCCAAAGTAACTAAAAAAATATTTTTTTTTCCAAAGTAACTAAAAAAATATTTTTTTTTCCAAAGTAACTAAAAAAATATTTTTTTTTCCAAAGTAACTAAAAAAATATTTTTTTTTCCAAAGTAACTAAAAAAGTAAATTTTTTTCCAAAGTAACTAAAAAAATATTTTTTTTTCCAAAGTAACTAAAAAAATATTTTTTTTTCCAAAGTAACTAAAAAAATATTTTTTTTTCCAAAGTAACTAAAAAAATATTTTTTTTTCCAAAGTAACTAAAAAAATATATTTTTTTCCAAAGTAACTAAAAAAATATATTTTTTTCCAAAGTAACAAAAAATATATTTTTTTTTCCAAAGTAACTAAAAAAATATTTTTTTTTCCAAAGTAACTAAAAAAGTAAAATTTTTTCCAAAGTAACTAAAAAAATATTTTTTTTTCCAAAGTAACTAAAAAAATATTTTTTTTTCCAAAGTAACTAAAAAAATATTTTTTTTTCCAAAGTAACTAAAAAAATATTTTTTTTTCCAAAGTAACTAAAAAAATATTTTTTTTTCCAAAGTAACTAAAAAAGTAAAAAAAATTCCAAAGTAACTAAAAAAATATTTTTTTTTCCAAAGTAACTAAAAAAATATTTTTTTTTCCAAAGTAACTAAAAAAATATTTTTTTTCCCAAAGTAACTAAAAAAATATTTTTTTTTCCAAAGTAACTAAAAAAATATTTTTTTTTCCAAAGTAACTAAAAAAATATTTTTTTTTCCAAAGTAACTAAAAAAATATTTTTTTTTCCAAAGTAACTAAAAAAATATTTTTTTTCCAAAGTAACTAAAAAAAATATTTTTTTTTCCAAAGTAACTAAAAAAATATTTTTTTTCCCAAAGTAACTAAAAAAATATTTTTTTTTCCAAAGTAACTAAAAAAGTAAATTTTTTTCCAAAGTAACTAAAAAAATATTTTTTTTTCCAAAGTAACTAAAAAAGTAAAAATTTTTCCAAAGTAACTAAAAAAAAAATTTTTTTTCCAAAGTAACTAAAAAAATATTTTTTTTTCCAAAGTAACTAAAAAAATATTTTTTTTTCCAAAGTAACTAAAAAAATATTTTTTTTTCCAAAGTAACTAAAAAAGTACATTTTTTTCCAAAGTAACTAAAAAAATATTTTTTTTTCCAAAGTAACTAAAAAAATATTTTTTTTTCCAAAGTAACTAAAAAAATATTTTTTTTTCCAAAGTAACTAAAAAAATATTTTTTTTTCCAAAGTAACTAAAAAAATATTTTTTTTTCCAAAGTAACTAAAAAAATATTTTTTTTCCCAAAGTAACTAAAAAAATATTTTTTTTTCCAAAGTAACTAAAAAAATATTTTTTTTTCCAAAGTAACTAAAAAAGTAAATTTTTTTCCCAAAGTAACTAAAAAAATATTTTTTTTTCCAAAGTAACTAAAAAAATATTTTTTTTTCCAAAGTAACTAAAAAAATATTTTTTTTTCCAAAGTAACTAAAAAAATATTTTTTTTTCCAAAGTAACTAAAAAAATATTTTTTTTTCCAAAGTAACTAAAAAAATATTTTTTTTTCCAAAGTAACTAAAAAAATATTTTTTTTTCCAAAGTAACTAAAAAAGTAAAATTTTTTCCAAAGTAACTAAAAAAATATTTTTTTTTCCAAAGTAACTAAAAAAATATTTTTTTTTCCAAAGTAACTAAAAAAATATTTTTTTTTCCAAAGTAACTAAAAAAATATTTTTTTTTCCAAAGTAACTAAAAAAGTAAATTTTTTTCCAAAGTAACTAAAAAAATATTTTTTTTTCCAAAGTAACTAAAAAAATATTTTTTTTTCCAAAGTAACTAAAAAAGTAAATTTTTTTCCAAAGTAACTAAAAAAATATTTTTTTCCAAAGTAACTAAAACAATATTTTTTTTTCCAAAGTAACTAAAAAAATATTTTTTTTTCCAAAGTAACTAAAAAAATATTTTTTTTTCCAAAGTAACTAAAAAAGTAAATTTTTTTCCAAAGTAACTAAAAAAATATTTTTTTTTCCAAAGTAACTAAAAAAATATTTTTTTTTCCAAAGTAACTAAAAAAATATTTTTTTTTCCAAAGTAACTAAAAAAATATTTTTTTTTCCAAAGTAACTAAAAAAATATATTTTTTTCCAAAGTAACTAAAAAAATATATTTTTTTCCAAAGTAACAAAAAAAATTTTTTTTTTTCCAAAGTAACTAAAAAAATATTTTTTTTTCCAAAGTAACTAAAAAAGTAAAAAATTTTCCAAAGTAACTAAAAAAATATTTTTTTTTCCAAAGTAACTAAAAAAATATTTTTTTTTCCAAAGTAACTAAAAAAATATTTTTTTTTCCAAAGTAACTAAAAAAATATTTTTTTTTCCAAAGTAACTAAAAAAATATTTTTTTTTCCAAAGTAACTAAAAAAGTAAAAAAATTTCCAAAGTAACTAAAAAAATATTTTTTTTTCCAAAGTAACTAAAAAAATATTTTTTTTTCCAAAGTAACTAAAAAAATATTTTTTTTCCCAAAGTAACTAAAAAAATATTTTTTTTTCCAAAGTAACTAAAAAAATATTTTTTTTTCCAAAGTAACTAAAAAAATATTTTTTTTTCCAAAGTAACTAAAAAAATAATTTTTTTTCCAAAGTAACTAAAAAAATATTTTTTTTCCAAAGTAACTAAAAAAATTTTTTTTTTTTCCAAAGTAACTAAAAAAATATTTTTTTTCCCAAAGTAACTAAAAAAATATTTTTTTTTCCAAAGTAACTAAAAAAGTAAATTTTTTTCCAAAGTAACTAAAAAAATATTTTTTTTTCCAAAGTAACTAAAAAAGTAAAAAATTTTCCAAAGTAACTAAAAAAATATTTTTTTTTCCAAAGTAACTAAAAAAATATTTTTTTTTCCAAAGTAACTAAAAAAATATTTTTTTTCCCAAAGTAACTAAAAAAATATTTTTTTTTCCAAAGTAACTAAAAAAATATATTTTTTTCCAAAGTAACTAAAAAAATATATTTTTTTCCAAAGTAACTAAAAAAATATTTTTTTTTCCAAAGTAACTAAAAAAATATTTTTTTTTCCAAAGTAACTAAAAAAAATTTTTTTTTTCCAAAGTAACTAAAAAAATATTTTTTTTTCCAAAGTAACTAAAAAAATATTTTTTTTTCCCAAAGTAACTAAAAAAATATTTTTTTTCCAAAGTAACTAAAAAAAAATTTTTTTTCCCAAAGTAACTAAAAAAGTAAATTTTTTTCCAAAGTAACTAAAAAAATATTTTTTTTTCCAAAGTAACTAAAAAAATATTTTTTTTTCCAAAGTAACTAAAAAAATATTTTTTTTTCCAAAGTAACTAAAAAAATATTTTTTTTTCCAAAGTAACTAAAAATATATATTTTTTTCCAAAGTAACTAAAAAAATATTTTTTTTTCCAAAGTAACTAAAAAAATATTTTTTTTTCCAAAGTAACTAAAAAAATATTTTTTTTTCCAAAGTAACTAAAAAAATATTTTTTTTTCCAAAGTAACTAAAAAAATATTTTTTTTTCCAAAGTAACTAAAAAAGTAAATTTTTTTCCAAAGTAACTAAAAAAATATTTTTTTTTCCAAAGTAACTAAAAAAATATTTTTTTTTCCAAAGTAACTAAAAAAATATTTTTTTTTCCAAAGTAACTAAAAAAATATTTTTTTTTCCAAAGTAACTAAAAAAATATATTTTTTTCCAAAGTAACTAAAAAATATATTTTTTTCCAAAGTAACAAAAAAAATATTTTTTTTTCCAAAGTAACTAAAAAAATATTTTTTTTTCCAAAGTAACTAAAAAAGTAAAAAATTTTCCAAAGTAACTAAAAAAATATTTTTTTTTCCAAAGTAACTAAAAAAATATTTTTTTTTCCAAAGTAACTAAAAAAATATTTTTTTTTCCAAAGTAACTAAAAAAATATTTTTTTTTCCAAAGTAACTAAAAAAATATTTTTTTTTCCAAAGTAACTAAAAAAGTAAAAAAATTTCCAAAGTAACTAAAAAAATATTTTTTTTTCCAAAGTAACTAAAAAAATATTTTTTTTTCCAAAGTAACTAAAAAAATATTTTTTTTCCCAAAGTAACTAAAAAAATATTTTTTTTTCCAAAGTAACTAAAAAAATATTTTTTTTTCCAAAGTAACTAAAAAAATATTTTTTTTTCCAAAGTAACTAAAAAAATATTTTTTTTTCCAAAGTAACTAAAAAAATATTTTTTTTTCCAAAGTAACTAAAAAAATATTTTTTTTCCCAAAGTAACTAAAAAAATATTTTTTTTTCCAAAGTAACTAAAAAAGTAAATTTTTTTCCAAAGTAACTAAAAAAATATTTTTTTTTCCAAAGTAACTAAAAAAGTAAAAAAATTTCCAAAGTAACTAAAAAAATATTTTTTTTTCCAAAGTAACTAAAAAAATATTTTTTTTTCCAAAGTAACTAAAAAAATATTTTTTTTCCCAAAGTAACTAAAAAAATATTTTTTTTTCCAAAGTAACTAAAAAAATATATTTTTTTCCAAAGTAACTAAAAAAATATATTTTTTTCCAAAGTAACTAAAAAAATATTTTTTTTTCCAAAGTAACTAAAAAAATATTTTTTTTTCCAAAGTAACTAAAAAAAATTTTTTTTTCCAAAGTAACTAAAAAAATATTTTTTTTTCCAAAGTAACTAAAAAAATATTTTTTTTTCCCAAAGTAACTAAAAAAATATTTTTTTTCCAAAGTAACTAAAAAAATTTTTTTTTCCCAAAGTAACTAAAAAAGTAAATTTTTTTCCAAAGTAACTAAAAAAATATTTTTTTTTCCAAAGTAACTAAAAAAATATTTTTTTTTCCAAAGTAACTAAAAAAATATTTTTTTTTCCAAAGTAACTAAAAAAATATTTTTTTTTCCAAAGTAACTAAAAATATATTTTTTTTTCCAAAGTAACTAAAAAAATATTTTTTTTTCCAAAGTAACTAAAAAAATATTTTTTTTTCCAAAGTAACTAAAAAAATATTTTTTTTTCCAAAGTAACTAAAAAAATATTTTTTTTTCCAAAGTAACTAAAAAAATATTTTTTTTTCCAAAGTAACTAAAAAAATATTTTTTTTTCCAAAGTAACTAAAAAAATTTTTTTTTTTCCAAAGTAACTAAAAAAATATTTTTTTTTCCAAAGTAACTAAAAAAATATTTTTTTTTCCAAAGTAACTAAAAAAATATTTTTTTTTCCAAAGTAACTAAAAAAATATTTTTTTTTCCAAAGTACTAAAAAAATATTTTTTTTTCCAAAGTAACTAAAAAAAATATTTTTTTTCCAAAGTAACTAAAAAAGTAAATTTTTTTCCAAAGTAACTAAAAAAAAAATTTTTTTCCAAAGTAACTAAAAAAGAAAAAAAATTTCCAAAGTAACTAAAAAAATATTTTTTTTTCCAAAGTAACTAAAAAAATATTTTTTTTTCCAAAGTAACTAAAAAAATATTTTTTTTTCCAAAGTAACTAAAAAAGTAAAATTGTTTCCAAAGTAACAAAAAAAATATTTTTTTTTCCAAAGTAACTAAAAAAATATTTTTTTTTCCAAAGTAACTAAAAAAATATTTTTTTTCCAAAGTAACTAAAAAAGTAAATTTTTTTCCAAAGTAACTAAAAAAATATTTTTTTTTCCAAAGTAACTAAAAAAATATTTTTTTTTCCAAAGTAACTAAAAAAATATTTTTTTTCCAAAGTAACTAAAAAAGTAAAAAAATTTCCAAAGTAACTAAAAAAATATTTTTTTTTCCAAAGTAACTAAAAAAATTTTTTTTTTTCCAAAGTAACTAAAAAAATATTTTTTTTTCCAAAGTAACTAAAAAAATATTTTTTTTCCAAAGTAACTAAAAAAATAATTTTTTTTCCAAAGTAACTAAAAAAATATTTTTTTTTCCAAAGTAACTAAAAAAATATTTTTTTTTCCAAAGTAACTAAAAAAGTAAAAAAATTTCCAAAGTAACTAAAAAAATATTTTTTTTTCCAAAGTAACTAAAAAAATATTTTTTTTTCGAAAGTAACTAAAAAAATATATTTTTTTCCAAAGTAACTAAAAAAGTAAAAATTTTTCCAAAGTAACTAAAAAAATATTTTTTTTTCCAAAGTAACTAAAAAAATATTTTTTTTTCCAAAGTAACTAAAAAAATATTTTTTTTCCCAAAGTAACTAAAAAAATATTTTTTTTCCAAAGTAACTAAAAACATATTTTTTTTTCCAAAGTAACTAAAAAAATATTTTTTTTTCCAAAGTAACTAAAAAAATATTTTTTTTTCCAAAGTAACTAAAAAAATATTTTTTTTTCCAAAGTAACTAAAAAAATATTTTTTTTTCCAAAGTAACTAAAAAAATATTTTCTTTTTCCAAAGTAACTAAAAAAATATTTTTTTTTCCAAAGTAACTAAAAATTTTTTTTTTTTTCCAAAGTAACTAAAAAAGTAAATTTTTTTCCAAAGTAACTAAAAAAATATTTTTTTTTCCAAAGTAACTAAAAAAATATTTTTTTTTCCAAAGTAACTAAAAAAATATTTTTTTTTCCAAAGTAACTAAAAAAATATTTTTTTTTCCAAAGTAACTAAAAAAGTAAATTTTTTTCCAAAGTAACTAAAAAAATATTTTTTTTTCCAAAGTAACTAAAAAAATATTTTTTTTTCCAAAGTAACTAAAAAAATATTTTTTTTTCCAAAGTAACTAAAAAAATATTTTTTTTTCCAAAGTAACTAAAAAAATATTTTTTTTTCCAAAGTAACTAAAAAAGTAAATTTTTTTCCAAAGTAACTAAAAAAATATATTTTTTTCCAAAGTAACTAAAAAAATATTTTTTTTTCCAAAGTAACTAAAAAAATATATTTTTTTCCAAAGTAAAAATATTTTTTTTTCCAAAGTAACTAAAAAAGTAAATTTTTTTCCAAAGTAACTAAAAAAATATTTTTTTTTCCAAAGTAACTAAAAAAATATTTTTTTTTCCAAAGTAACTAAAAAAATATTTTTTTTTCCAAAGTAACTAAAAAAAAATATATTTTTTCCAAAGTAACTAAAAAAATATTTTTTTTTCCAAAGTAACTAAAAAAAATTTTTTTTTTCCAAAGTAACTAAAAAAGTAATTTTTTTTCCAAAGTAACTAAAAAAATAAATTTTTTTCCAAAGTAACTAAAAAAATTTTTTTTTTTCCAAAGTAACTAAAAAAATATTTTTTTTTCCAAAGTAACTAAAAAAATAAAATTTTTTCCAAAGTAACTAAAAAAGTAAATTTTTTTCCAAAGTAACTAAAAAAATATTTTTTTTTCCAAAGTAACTAAAAAAATATTTTTTTTTCCAAAGTAACTAAAAAAATATTTTTTTTTCCAAAGTAACTAAAAAAGTAAATTTTTTTCCAAAGTAACTAAAAAAATTTTTTTTTTTCCAAAGTAACTAAAAAAATATTTTTTTTTCCAAAGTAACTAAAAAAATATTTTTTTTTCCAAAGTAACTAAAAAAATATTTTTTTTTCCAAAGTAACTAAAAAAATATTTTTTTTTCCAAAGTAACTAAAAAAATATTTTTTTTTCCAAAGTAACTAAAAAAATATTTTTTTTTCCAAAGTAACTAAAAAAATATTTTTTTTTCCAAAGTAACTAAAAAAATATTTTTTTTTCCAAAGTAACTAAAAAAATATTTTTTTTTCCAAAGTAACTAAAAAAGTAAATTTTTTTCCAAAGTAACTAAAAAAATATTTTTTTTTCCAAAGTAACTAAAAAAATATTTTTTTTTCCAAAGAAACTAAAAAAATATTTTTTTTTCCAAAGTAACTAAAAAAATATTTTTTTTTCCAAAGTAACTAAAAAAGTAAATTTTTTTCCAAAGTAACTAAAAAAATATTTTTTTTTCCAAAGTAACTAAAAAAATATTTTTTTTTCCAAAGTAACTAAAAAAATATTTTTTTTTCCAAAGTAACTAAAAAAATATTTTTTTTTCCAAAGTAACTAAAAAAATATTTTTTTTTCCAAAGTAACTAAAAAAATATTTTTTTTTCCAAAGTAACTAAAAAAATATTTTTTTTTCCAAAGTAACTAAAAAAATATTTTTTTTTCCAAAGTAACTAAAAAAGTAAATTTTTTTCCAAAGTAACTAAAAAAATATTTTTTTTTCCAAAGTAACTAAAAAAGTAAATTTTTTTCCAAAGTAACTAAAAAAATATTTTTTTTTCCAAAGTAACTAAAAAAATATTTTTTTTTCCAAAGAAACTAAAAAAATATTTTTTTTTCCAAAGTAACTAAAAAAATATTTTTTTTTCCAAAGTAACTAAAAAAGTAAATTTTTTTCCAAAGTAACTAAAAAAATATTTTTTTTTCCAAAGTAACTAAAAAAATATTTTTTTTTCCAAAGTAAAAATATTTTTTTTTCCAAAGTAACTAAAAAAGTAAATTTTTTTCCAAAGTAACTAAAAAAATATTTTTTTTTCCAAAGTAACTAAAAAAATATTTTTTTTTCCAAAGTAACTAAAAAAATATTTTTTTTTCCAAAGTAACTAAAAAAATATATATTTTTTCCAAAGTAACTAAAAAAATATTTTTTTTTCCAAAGTAACTAAAAAAATTTTTTTTTTCCAAAGTAACTAAAAAAGTAATTTTTTTTCCAAAGTAACTAAAAAAATAATTTTTTTTCCAAAGTAACTAAAAAAATATTTTTTTTTCCAAAGTAACTAAAAAAATATTTTTTTTTCCAAAGTAACTAAAAAAATAAATTTTTTTCCAAAGTAACTAAAAAAGTAAATTTTTTTCCAAAGTAACTAAAAAAATATTTTTTTTTCCAAAGTAACTAAAAAAATATTTTTTTTTCCAAAGTAACTAAAAAAATATTTTTTTTTCCAAAGTAACTAAAAAAGTAAATTTTTTTCCAAAGTAACTAAAAAAATTTTTTTTTTTCCAAAGTAACTAAAAAAATATTTTTTTTTCCAAAGTAACTAAAAAAGTAAATTTTTTTCCAAAGTAACTAAAAAAATATTTTTTTTTCCAAAGTAACTAAAAAAGTAAATTTTTTTCCAAAGTAACTAAAAAAATATTTTTTTTTCCAAAGTAACTAAAAAAATATTTTTTTTTCCAAAGTAACTAAAAAAATATTTTTTTTTCCAAAGTAACTAAAAAAATATTTTTTTTTCCAAAGTAACTAAAAAAATATTTTTTTTTCCAAAGTAACTAAAAAAGTAAATTTTTTTCCAAAGTAACTAAAAAAATATTTTTTTTTCCAAAGTAACTAAAAAAATATTTTTTTTTCCAAAGAAACTAAAAAAATATTTTTTTTTCCAAAGTAACTAAAAAAATATTTTTTTTTCCAAAGTAACTAAAAAAGTAAATTTTTTTCCAAAGTAACTAAAAAAATATTTTTTTTTCCAAAGTAATTAAAAAAATATATTTTTTTCCAAAGTAACTAAAAAAATATTTTTTTTTCCAAAGTAACTAAAAAAATATTTTTTTTTCCAAAGTAACTAAAAAAATATTTTTTTTTCCAAAGTAACTAAAAAAATATTTTTTTTTCCAAAGTAACTAAAAAAATATTTTTTTTTCCAAAGTAACTAAAAAAGTAAATTTTTTTCCAAAGTAACTAAAAAAATATTTTTTTTTCCAAAGTAACTAAAAAAGTAAATTTTTTTCCAAAGTAACTAAAAAAATATTTTTTTTTCCAAAGTAACTAAAAAAATATTTTTTTTTCCAAAGTAACTAAAAAAATATTTTTTTTTCCAAAGTAACTAAAAAAATATTTTTTTTTCCAAAGTAACTAAAAAAATATTTTTTTTTCCAAAGTAACTAAAAAAATATTTTTTTTTCCAAAGTAACTAAAAAAATATTTTTTTTTCCAAAGTAACTAAAAAAATATTTTTTTTTCCAAAGTAACTAAAAAAATATTTTTTTTTCCAAAGTAACTAAAAAAATATTTTTTTTTCCAAAGTAACTAAAAAAATATTTTTTTTTCCAAAGTAACTAAAAAAATATTTTTTTTTCCAAAGTAACTAAAAAAATATTTTTTTTTCCAAAGTAACTAAAAAAATATTTTTTTTTCCAAAGTAACTAAAAAAATATTTTTTTTTCCAAAGTAACTAAAAAAATATTTTTTTTTCCAAAGTAACTAAAAAAATATTTTTTTTCCAAAGTAACTAAAAAAATATTTTTTTTTCCAAAGTAACTAAAAAAGTAAATTTCTTTCCAAAGTAACTAAAAAAATATTTTTTTTTCCAAAGTAACTAAAAAAATATATTTTTTTCCAAAGTAACTAAAAAAATATTTTTTTTTCCAAAGTAACTAAAAAAATATATTTTTTTCCAAAGTAACTAAAAAAATATTTTTTTTTTCAAAGTAACTAAAAAAATATTTTTTTCCCAAAGTAACTAAAAAAGTAAATTTTTTTCCAAAGTAACTAAAAAAATATTTTTTTTTCCAAAGTAACTAAAAAAATATTTTTTTTTCCAAAGTAACTAAAAAAATATTTTTTTTTCCAAAGTAACTAAAAAAATATTTTTTTTTCCAAAGTAACTAAAAAAATATTTTTTTTTCCAAAGTAACTAAAAAAATATTTTTTTTTCCAAAGTAACTAAAAAAATATTTTTTTTTCCAAAGTAACTAAAAAAATATTTTTTTTTCCAAAGTAACTAAAAAAGTAAATTTTTTTCCAAAGTAACTAAAAAAATATTTTTTTTTCCAAAGTAACTAAAAAAGTAAAAATTTTTCCAAAGTAACTAAAAAAATATTTTTTTTTCCAAAGTAACTAAAAAAATATTTTTTTTCCAAAGTAACTAAAAAAATATATATTTTTCCAAAGTAACTAAAAAAGTAAATTTTTTTCCAAAGTAACTAAAAAGTAAATTTTTTTCCAAAGTAACTAAAAAAATATTTTTTTTTCCAAAGTAACTAAAAAAATATTTTTTTTTCCAAAGTAACTAAAAAAATTTTTTTTTTTCAAAGTAACTAAAAAAATATTTTTTTTTTCCAAAGTAACTAAAAAAGTAATTTTTTTCCAAAGTAACTAAAAAAATATTTTTTTTCCCAAAGTAACTAAAAAGTAAATTTTTTTCCAAAGTAACTAAAAATATATTTTTTTTCCAAAGTAACTAAAAAATATTTTTTTTTCCAAAGTAACTAAAAAAATATTTTTTTTTCCAAAGTAACTAAAAAAGTAAATTTTTTTCCAAAGTAACTAAAAAAATATTTTTTTTTCCAAAGTAACTAAAAAAATTTTTTTTTTTCCAAAGTAACTAAAAAAAATTTTTTTTTTCCAAAGTAACTAAAAAAATATTTTTTTTTCCAAAGTAACTAAAAAAGTAAATTTTTTTCCAAAGTAACTAAAAAAATATTTTTTTTTCCAAAGTAACTAAAAAAATATTTTTTTTCCAAAGTAACTAAAAAAGTAAATTTTTTTCCAAAGTAACTAAAAAAATATTTTTTTTTCCAAAGTAACTAAAAAAATATTTTTTTTTCCAAAGTAACTAAAAAAATATTTTTTTTTCCAAAGTAACTAAAAAAGTAAAATTTTTTCCAAAGTAACTAAAAAAATATTTTTTTTTCCAAAGTAACTAAAAAAATATTTTTTTTTCCAAAGTAACTAAAAAAATATATTTTTTTCCAAAGTAAAAATATTTTTTTTTCCAAAGTAACTAAAAAAGTAAAATTTTTTCCAAAGTAACTAAAAAAATATTTTTTTTTCCAAAGTAACTAAAAAAATATTTTTTTTTCCAAAGTAACTAAAAAAATATTTTTTTTTCCAAAGTAACTAAAAAAATATATATTTTTTCCAAAGTAACTAAAAAAATATTTTTTTTTCCAAAGTAACTAAAAAAAATTTTTTTTTTCCAAAGTAACTAAAAAAGTAATTTTTTTTCCAAAGTAACTAAAAAAATAATTTTTTTTCCAAAGTAACTAAAAAAATATTTTTTTTTCCAAAGTAACTAAAAAAATATTTTTTTTTCCAAAGTAACTAAAAAAATAAATTTTTTTCCAAAGTAACTAAAAAAGTAAATTTTTTTCCAAAGTAACTAAAAAAATATTTTTTTTTCCAAAGTAACTAAAAAAATATTTTTTTTTCCAAAGTAACTAAAAAAATATTTTTTTTTCCAAAGTAACTAAAAAAGTAAATTTTTTTCCAAAGTAACTAAAAAAAATTTTTTTTTCCAAAGTAACTAAAAAAATATTTTTTTTTCCAAAGTAACTAAAAAAGTAAATTTTTTTCCAAAGTAACTAAAAAAATATTTTTTTTTCCAAAGTAACTAAAAAAATATTTTTTTTTCCAAAGTAACTAAAAAAATATTTTTTTTTCCAAAGTAACTAAAAAAATATTTTTTTTTCCAAAGTAACTAAAAAAATATTTTTTTTTCCAAAGTAACTAAAAAAATATTTTTTTTTCCAAAGTAACTAAAAAAATATTTTTTTTCCAAGTAACTAAAAAAGTAAATTTTTTTCCAAAGTAACTAAAAAAATATTTTTTTTTCCAAAGTAACTAAAAAAATATTTTTTTTTCCAAAGTAACTAAAAAAGTAAATTTTTTTCCAAAGTAACTAAAAAAATATTTTTTTTTCCAAAGTAACTAAAAAAATATTTTTTTTTCCAAAGTAACTAAAAAAATATTTTTTTTTCCAAAGTAACTAAAAAAATATTTTTTTTTCCAAAGTAACTAAAAAAATATTTTTTTTTCCAAAGTAACTAAAAAAATATTTTTTTTTCCAAAGTAACTAAAAAAATATTTTTTTTTCCAAAGTAACTAAAAAAATATTTTTTTTTCCAAAGTAACTAAAAAAATATTTTTTTTTCCAAAGTAACTAAAAAGTAAATTTTTTTCCAAAGTAACTAAAAAAATATTTTTTTTTCCAAAGTAACTAAAAAAATATTTTTTTTTCCAAAGTAACTAAAAAAATATTTTTTTTTCCAAAGTAACTAAAAAAATATTTTTTTTTCCAAAGTAACTAAAAAAATATTTTTTTTTCCAAAGTAACTAAAAAAATATTTTTTTTTCCAAAGTAACTAAAAAAATATTTTTTTTTCCAAAGTAACTAAAAAAATATTTTTTTTTCCAAAGTAACTAAAAAAATATTTTTTTTTCCAAAGTAACTAAAAAAATATTTTTTTTTCCAAAGTAACTAAAAAAATATTTTTTTTTCCAAAGTAACTAAAAAAATATTTTTTTTTCCAAAGTAACTAAAAAAATATTTTTTTTTCCAAAGTAACTAAAAAAATATTTTTTTTTCCAAAGTAACTAAAAAAATATATTTTTTTCCAAAGTAACTAAAAAAATATTTTTTTTTCCAAAGTAACTAAAAAAATATTTTTTTTCCAAAGTAACTAAAAAAATATTTTTTTTCCAAAGTAACTAAAAAAGTAAATTTCTTTCCAAAGTAACTAAAAAAATATTTTTTTTTCCAAAGTAACTAAAAAAATATTTTTTTTTCCAAAGTAACTAAAAAAATATTTTTTTTTCCAAAGTAACTAAAAAAATATATATTTTTCCAAAGTAACTAAAAAAATATTTTTTTTTTCAAAGTAACTAAAAAAATATTTTTTTTCCCAAAGTAACTAAAAAAGTAAATTTTTTTCCAAAGTAACTAAAAAAATATTTTTTTTTCCAAAGTAACTAAAAAATATTTTTTTTTCCAAAGTAACTAAAAAAATATTTTTTTTCCAAAGTAACTAAAAAAATATTTTTTTTTCCAAAGTAACTAAAAAAATATTTTTTTTTCCAAAGTAACTAAAAAAATATTTTTTTTT
>NW_027635183.1:0-36093 GCF_949748355.1 Melanostigma gelatinosum | reverse complement strand
AACATTTTGCATCAGTTAGTTGCAGGAAAACTGGATTCTGTAGGTTCAGTGTTGTCAAACATGAATAAAAATGAAACTTGTGACTCACTTGACGTTTCCATCCTCTCCCTGTTCAGACTGTAAAGATGCGTCCTGAGTATCCTGGTTCCTGGCTGCTCCACTGTCACGTCATTGACCACATTAAAGGTGGCATGGAGGCGATGTATACTGTTACTGAGAAAGGTAAGAACACTAATTGGGCAGGGACATGAATTCAGGCTTGGAGAAATGCGAGATAATGAGTATGCTGTGCAAAGAGTGACATGTTTGTTTCTCGTCAACAGCAAAGAAGAAGGGAATCTTTGGCTGAACAGTTGAGAAAAAAGGATAGAAGACAGCCGAGATGAGCTGACATTTTATTTCAGGACCCAATTCATTAAACGCTCTTCATAAACTCATCTTAATGTGAACGGTTACTTGTGCAGATAATTACATCTCAGAATAGACATCACAATTCATAAATAATAAAATGTGCATTTTTAAAATTGTCTATCTGCTTTGATATTTTCCCAAATGACACTGAAGCCTGTAAGAATACTGAAAAAAATAAAGAAAAATGTAAAATGAATGAACAGTTCTATATAACTGTTATGTGTGGCATGTAATGACAGCAGTCGGGCAGCAGGGGGCACTGTAGCCGTAGAGTTGCACTGTGTGCGGAAACTAAAATCATTTGTAACACAAGTGAACATTGTTGTCTTCAGCGATGTAACTCACATAACACATCAGCAGGGGAAACATGTATCCTTTGGAATAACCTTTTGAGTGATTACTGTGAGGTAGGGATGTAGTGTTGCCTTGCGCATGATTTTAGCTGGTGCCCATTGCATCGCAACCAATCATTGTGTTCATACACTCACACACAAACTGCTCAGCTTTATGTCTTTCAGAGCAACACTTAAAAAAACATTTTTATGTTTTAATATTATGTTGTAGGTTATTCCCTAAATACCTGAATAGTCTTTCCAACTTTCCCTAATGAATTTAAGATGGGAGTAACTGACGCTGTTCATTATTAGGGTGATTGGCAACCCAGCAAATACGGCCTATTTAATAGGCTAGTTATGTTGTCGTGGGATTCTTTGTAATAATAGCATCAAAATAGTATTTGTAAAAATAAAAAATTTAGATTTTCTTTCAACATTATAACTCAAAAACTCAAAAACCCTAGTGGGCTGAACAAAATTTACTGAAAAAGCATGCAGTACATGTTCTCTAGAGGTCTCATGCTTGGAGGGGTAAAAGAGAAAACTTAGGACTGAAACAAATGTTAGCCTAATGATGTACGGTTAGGTTTCACCAGCATGTACATGAAAGCCACCGGAAACCTGCAATCAGGATATCAAGTTGTTCATACTTTGACACAAGCAAGGGTTCAGTCTGATCCACCAGTGGATTGCAGTAATATCACTTTAATGCATATTTAGCAACATCAGCAGTCTACGACCTGCAAGGCTGCATCTCTACAGCTACAGACCAGTGTGAAGCAGCTCAGATGTCGCTGATGCATGTGTCTGTCTGTAACTGCTGGGCTATGTCTTTTTGATGCAGTGTGATCATCTGACTTTCTACAAACATTATACACAATAACACTTTAAGTGCACTGGAGGGATGCAGGAGTAACACATGCTCGGCTTGACTTGACCAATATGTTTAGATGAAACTAAGGAAGCAATTTAGAAAAGCAACTGACAGTTCCTCTTTTCATCCAGCTGATGTCACTGCGAACTAGGAAATTTGGATCCACCTCTGACTTTTCAAGATGATGCAACTATAAGCCTTTGACCTTGTCAGTGTCCCACAGAGGAACCTTTGAGAGGGGATCCATTAGGAGCAGTTAGTCCGCAAGTACTGATGAGAAATTGAATGGCTCCAATCTCTCATACACATCTGTGTGCCACGTGTCCTGCAAATCCTGTGAGCGGTGTGTATGATTCCTGGAGTCTAGTGTCACAATGAAAGTGCTCGACAAGGCAGTCTAGAATCCTGGAAGTTAATCCCAAAATAGAAGATGCTATGAATCATTTTAGCATGTCCCAGACTCAGATAAAAGCCTCAAATATATTCAAATAAATATGCAGTTTGACAGGCTTGTGAGGAGCCACTTTATTCTGACTTTGCCCCTTTTTCATTGTTCAAAGGGATCTGATATTGTGAGGATCAGCTATCATCACCAAACACACACACATACCAAACACGTAGACGCTCACACACTCACTGAACTGAGAGCAGATCAGTGTCTTAGCAGCCACCTGCAGTGCTCCATTAGCTGACTAGGAAATGGAATTTAAAAGATTCAGACCATGAAATGTGGCCAATAATGCCAGCTCTGATCTAAACCTGTACTGCATCTCAATGATGTGCCAAACAGTTCTGTCATATTCAGCTGGTAAAACTTTGCCTGATACTCGCTCTCACTCAGCTATGGTGACTTTACCCGAGCCATAATATGTTGCTGTTTAAGCCTGCTGAAGGAGACAATTTAAAGCTGCAATTCAGATTTGAAAAGAACAAAATAATAAGTATGAAAGTAATGCTATAGCAACATGCGAGGCTGTGACTTTCAGACAAATGTTGTTACCCAAATAAAACAGGTTTAACCTCTTTACGGTAGCAATGGTAACATATGTTCACAAACACACAGACTGCACTGTCCTACAGGCAAAACAGGTGCATGAATCTAAAGGCAGCTTTAAATACCTGATGCAAACTAACTTTAGGCGGGTGAGAAAAGACAAACAATTTAAGCAGTCAAGTTACATAAAGATCCGATTTTCATTTAACTGTACAATAACTCAGGAACACCATATTCAAGCCAGAGTTGGTCTTGCTCGGGCTCACAGGAAAAATAAATAACAAATCACAAAATAGGAAAAATCCATGGCTTCCTTCACCCCTCTAATCGCATGTCAAGATTGTCAACACTGCTGGTAGAGAGGACAGGGAGTTCATGTGCAGATTCGACATCAGCTTAATTAATGATTTGATAACTGCAGAGGTGTTAAAAGGAGCATGGAGACCAGCGTGAATTCCAAATTTCTGTGCACCAATCAGAGTTCAGTCAGGATCACTTTATTTCCATGTTCAGTACATCTGGCAGTATGGCTCTGTTCTGCTGTTCTGGGAGCACCCGTCTTTTGCTGATATAGTGTTGAATATGTGTGTTATAGAGAAATATATAAAATTGTAAACCTCTTAAATTTTAAGAATCTTTGAAGTTAAAATAGTTAAAAACATAAACAAGTTAAAATCAGAAGATGGAGAAGATAAATCACCAACATATTACAGTATGCGCAGTATAGGTGCACTACTAAACTTCAAAACTTCAAACAAAACGCCCCCAAATTTTACAGTTTCAGTGTCAGAGACCAAGTGAGAAACCCATCGTGATGCTGGTGACAATCATGACGATGATTCACTTCTGAATAGCCTTCCTGATTCAAACAAAACCCACCCAAAAAACAAAATTGTTCTTGCCATTTTGCACCACGGAAGAATAAAAGATGCTGTTTCCTCCGGCCAGGCTGGAGGAAACATATTCATGCACTTGTTTCTATGGAAACAGAGCAGGTCGGGTGTCAGGGGACAGCGTGTGTGATCCCCGTGGCTCTCACGCTGAATATATAAACCCTGTGAAACACACCACATTACTGCCTTGCTTTGTTGAAAAACACCAAACAGCCACCTGTCAGCAAAATAAATAGTATCGGCCAGGTATAAGTTTGGGAAGTCCACGAGTCAATCCATACACCATAGCAGCAGCAGCAGGAGGAGGATGAGCTCTGCACAGTTGTTGTCGGAGGTATTTGTTGAGAGTTAAAAAAGCACAGAACACATGGCCTAACTATAAGCAACTTTGAGTTTGTTCAATACTAATTTCCATTAGGAAATCAGACACCGATAGTGGTGATGAAGAGGTAAGGAGAGTTAACTGAACATCTGGATGATGGGACGTGGAGCAGGACTTCTGATGAGCTCAGTGGAAGGAACTTTGGCTCCTGACGTGATGAAGACTGTTGGTGAACGAGGTGGAGGAGGGTTGCGTCCGTTCGCACTTCAATGACAACTGACAGCAGAGAAGAGAACAGTCTTTTATCTAAAGTTTTACGGCAATGATATGATTGGCTTCAGGAACATCTGGTTGATTTAACTAGAGCCGATATTCAGCAGACAGAAAAGAAACCGGAGAGTGAGAGACAGAGAGATTTGTGAATGACTCAGAGTCTCCCTGACTGAACTCCTGCTAAGCTTCATTCAAACATGAATCATGCCTTAGTTGCCAAAATGTAATAAAATAGGCATTATGTTTCTTTCAAGATGTATTTCCTGGTTCAAATTAGTTGTTCAGTTATTATTTTTAGGATCCTAATCACCTATTGATGTAATGTTTGGGACTTACCTTGCTCAAATGTCCACATACTTTCTACATTTCTGTTCTTTGAGTGCTTTGATAACTGAAAGATGATTACAGGTCATATATGAGAGTAATTCCTCTCTCTGTTAGCCACACACCAATATCTGCACATACAGTGGAGAGATGAGTTTTACTTTTACAATAGTTAGTGCCATGTCATTACCATGAGACGACATCTTAAAAGTGCTCCAAATATTGATTGAAGCGGTCTCCCTGTTAGAATTCAATCGTGTTGTTACCCAAAACACTCAAGGAAAAGTGACAGTCGGGGGAATTTTAAATCCAGCTGGAATTCTAAAGCTTGTTTTTTCCCTTTCTTCTTTTTTAAGTGCCAGCTGGTCATCTTGTCTAAAATAAGACCGTTCGAGTGGAGTTTAGCACAAGGACATCTATAAGCTCTGAAGCTTCTATTGTCTGTAGTCAACTCTCCTGGTAACAGAAAAACTGAGAAAAACACCTTTGTGATTGAGTGACCTTGGGTTTGTTTGTCGCTGTCAAACTCTGAAACAATATACTGGGGAATCTGGGGACTTTGCTTCTTAAGACTCAAGTTGTTCAGCAACATTCAGCAGCAGCAGATTAAAACTCCCCGTAGGACATCAACATCTACTGCTGTCAGATGTTCCGTCTGTCTGTCGTCTTTCCTCTAAAAGGCTACATGTTGTATATTGTTCAGCCAATTTGAAATGCACCGGCTTCATTAGCAGCCATCAATTTTGACTAAGTGCATGTTTAATAGGCCATTTTTAATATAGGCTGTGCTTGGCATAAGCATCACCTTATATCCACTCTACTCCCCATCAGAATCGGACAGTTTCTCAAGGAACGGCCCCTTTGTTTCAGATAACCTTTCAGCCCACCTTAAAAGTATGAACTCATTGTTGTGAGCTGCTTAGTCACAAAGTCATAAATCATTTCTGTCCTCCGCACTAAGCCTGATCAAACTGAATGGAAACTATTTAATCCAGTGATTAAAAAGGATTGAAAGAACATTGAACTGAGGAAATGTCTATAGAGCTGATTTGGTCAGACTCGAGGTACAGACTGTGTGGGTGGGAGAGCGGCCCGTCGGATAGAAAAACTGCCTCATAACTGATTTCACCCATAGATTGCATGTCCATCAACATCCGTGTGTCTGTGAGTAACACACTGACCCTCAACCACCTAATTTAACCACCTAATAAAGACATTATATCAGCCTCAATTTGTCAGAGAGTCCCTGCAGTGTTAGTTCTCAAGCTAAAACATGTGGCTCAGTGGCAGAGCAGGGACGTCCTTCAATCAGAGGATCGGTGGTTCGATCCCCGGCTCCGCTAGTCCATGTCAATGTGTCCTTGGGCAAGACACTTATCCCCAAATTGCTCTGTGTGGGTATTAATGTTAGTTACTTCTGATGGGCAGGTGGCATCTTGCAGGGTATCCCCTGTCATCAGTGTATGAATGGTGACATGTAATGCAACTTTCCCACACATGCCCCTCTTTGAATATCATTTAGATTCTGTTACTATTGGACCTCCCCATCACCACCATGAGCTAGATACTCCGAGAGGTTTCCATTAACCACATGTTGACTGTACTCCACCACCAAAGATGTAAATAAAGTCTACAAATATTATAACTGATGAAAATATGATTGTAATTTATATCTTATTTAAGTGCAGAATTATAGAAAGTGCAACATTTTGCACAAACGTGTCAGCACTCAAATGTACGCAAGTGTGCGCTGATTCTGTTGTCACCGAAGATCAAATCCCAAATAAGAAACGTTGGTGAATGTCAGTCTTTGTGGGTTTTAAGAAGATATTTCGTCTCTACATCAGGTTGGTGAATCTGTTTTAAAATAGTTTTTTAGCCCAAATAGAGCAGCCAAGCAGAGATATTTGATACTAAATGGTTGTTTTCATTTATCACCTTGTCTTTTTTATTAATTAATTAATTTGACATTTAAATCATTTTGCAGCTGAGGTGGTGGTGAGACACAATACAGAGAAATACTTACCGTACTACGGTTGCTTCACTCTGCTGAAGCTTTCAAGCCTTCTGAAGGTAAATTCAAAGGTTTATCAGAAGCAAAAAACAACTAAATCTTTAGTGTAGAATGGAAATGTGATTGTGAATGTGAAATGTGATACGCCCTACTTTTATTTCGGATTAAATAGGCCTCACCAAACTCCAACGAAGACACAAACCATTTATGCTGAAACCATCGCTTGTCACTTTTGAACTACAGTGTTGAACCCTGTAAACATTACATATGACGGCTTGTATTTCCCGAAAATAACTTGAAACTCTGTAACTTTCCGCGATGATTTGTGGTTTAAAAGCCTGAAAGAAAACACTCCTTTGGAAATCACAGCCTTCTCCTTGTGTCCTTGGTTCATCCCTCAAGGCTCTTCTTTGATTAAAAAGCTATTGTCGTTTTTTTGGGTTGTCCTTGACTCAAGAAAATCTATACTAGAGGATTGTGGTGATTAATAGAGAAGTTCATTTAATCTACAAATCTCTGTTTATGCTTTTCATCTTTTTTTGTCTTAGAGAACAAAAATGGGACCTGCCAAAATGACTAATGACTCTCTTGAGTCACGTGACAAATTAGTTGCGTGACTAACGACAAAGTGACAAAATGTCAATGTTTACTTTTAGTTTCATACAGGACACAAACATGGGTCTCCTAGATGAAAGTCCTGTGTTTGTGGACTCTCTTGCTCTTCATACTAAGTGAGTTGCTCTGACCATCTAATCATGACGGGGGTGGGTTTACATTGGAGTTAGTTGAAAGCACGGTGTGTCTTTTTCAGACGGCAATGGGCACTGACCAACTGCTATTTGACGAGTTGGGAGTGTGAATTGGTTGCACACGCACATGCACACGAAGCATAGCTCGTGAAGAAATTGTGGTTACATATCAAGTGCTGACGTTAATGCCAGCGTCTCACTGTTTTTAGCTGTCAATGTTCGAGCCGAATGCGAAAACATGTCAGTGGTTTCATTGTCGATCAGTAAAATGGACTTTCTGGATCGCTCTCATTAACTCAGTGAGACACCCATTCGCTGTCACTCACCATGCCGGAATATCAGAGAAAATTGGCACCTTTGCCCCGTCCCGATGCAGAGAGAATTTAAATGGTGTGATCAAACATTCATAGACCAGACACAAAGGTGGAGCAGGAGTTTAACATTCACTCCTTGTTCCTGTCGCCGTGCATGCTCAATCCCCGAGGCTGAACACTTTCTTCGTTTAAAAAACACAGCATAAGTGGTGATTGTTTTTTAAGCAGATCATCTTCTTTAATTAGAGGTAGTTCTAGCATTTTCAGGATCAAAAGATCCCTGTCAAATTGATGGTGATATCCAGGCATAATTACTCTAAAAAAAAAAAAACGTTGTGAAGATAGTGTCACACCAGTCTCACACCACATCAGATCACATCACATCACTCCTCTGTCTCACACCAGTGGTGATATAATGCTAGTGTCTGAAAAATGTAAACAAATATGAATTGTATTTTATTTGATGTGTATTATACCCACATTATTCACACTTCATGTATGAGGCAGTTTCAAAGTGCATGAAAAACATTCGCTACTTCAACACATTCTTTATATCCAAAGAAAGGGTTTAAAAATGAGAGGAACATAAAGCAGAAAAGTTAGAAAGCATCAAGTTTCTCCACATCATCCATCTTGATTATATAAAGCAGTTTGCTTCAGCATTGGTTACATTAAAGCAAACTGTTTTTTCCACAGAACAGTGGCCCAGCAAGTTGAAAACATACAGATTTGTGTGGCCACTCCGCAGTGACAATTTGTATCGATCTTGCTGAATTCGGTAAACAGCGAGCAGAGTTTATGTTTTAAAATCCAGACTACCTCAGAGTCTGATCCTTCTGCAGTTTATTCAGTTTACAAATTGAGTCAATCAAACGATGGTTAGAACAAACAGATCCTGTCACATATTATGTAAAATGCAGTTTTTACATAATGGTGCAGCTGATTTTAACATGTTTACAACATTCATGTTTGGATTTAGAGTTAAACGCCCTGTGCAGTAGCATAGATCAGATGCAGCACAGCAATACTCAACAGATATTTAGAGCTGCATTTAGGGTAATGAAAATCACAGTTGGAAGCAGAGTACATGAACAAGTCAAACTCGTGTTTAATCCAGTTGTCTGATTGTACAAATTCTTTAGATCACAAAACAGCACTCTGAGCATTTTTTTTAATTTTCTTTGGAGGTTTATTAATATGCGGTGCTCATCGTTGTTTCTGGCTGTTTTAAATGGTTCCCATAATCATCAGAGATCGGTAGCTCAGCATTATGAGCTGCAGTGACTCCAAACTGCAGTATCTTAATAGAGATCTCCGTTTGTGCTTGAATAAACTCTCAATTATGTGATTCAACTTTTAATGCAAAGCAAAGAGCAACATTCTGAACACTTAATATAATAAAACACAAAACATACAGGTATTCAGAGTAATCCGTAGAATAATTAGTTATAAATGTTACCTTGTATTATTCTGAGCCTACGAAAAATCCATGAGTGGTTTCTAGTAATGTGATGGCATGTACTGTAAGAGACCCAGTTCCCATAATCGGTCTGAGAGAGTAGACAAACCAGATTTATAGTTTTCTCTTCAGACTGAAAATGTTTGGCAAGATGAAAGCAAAGTTTTCATGTATGCTCAGTTGTGTTTTATTTATTTTAATTCAAAGTCCGAACACAACTGAAAAACCTCAAAAATACCTCTAGATGTCTAAATAAGTCAGTTTATAAGTAGTTTATACATTTTCACTGTTGGTCAAATTAAGACACTCAAAAATACAACCTGTGCATACAGCAGTGCCTTGTCATCCAATTTCCTGCATAATCTGTTTCTTTTGAGCATGTAAGCATACCTAATGGTTCAATCTGGATTGAGACTAACTCTATTGTAACTTGTTTAGCCTTCAATATGCACCTTTTCATTACCATACACACCCAGACTCGGCTTGTTGGCCTGACTTACAGTATACAGTAGCTAACAACAACAACAACAACAACAACAAAAAGCCCTCTCCAACATCTACGCTGCACTGTACATCTAAAAGCAGCCCTGTTGACATGAGGAGGAAGCGCTGTGATGTTTGAAGGTAAGCCACAGCTGGCAATAACTTAACGCCTGTCTGTTCCGTGCTTGTCTCCATAATGAACCCACCTGGTGGACTTACCTGCATGTCAACACATTCAACACATCTGGCTATTGGCATTTCCCACTGGGTTAAGAGCAGGACACGATGGTGAGCGGCACGTAAATCACTGTAGAGGATGTAATCATCATGCAAAGCTGATCGCAAGAATCAGGTTTGCCTGGGGTGGCTAGAGACCACACACACACACACACACACACCCACACACACACACACACACATGTATCTGACAATCAATGTCTGCTCGTTTATTATTGATGCTCTTCATATCCCCCCATCCATCGTTGGCCTGCACTGTATATTATGAAGCTGTCTCATGAAACATAAATGGATGTGGTGGGATTACAATAACATGCCTCTCTGACTTTGTCTCCTACAGTGAATCCTCATTGGTTGAGGGCTGAGCTGCTGCACCTGAATGGGTGGAAATAACTGAATACTAATACAGCATAATATCTGTCAGAGATCTCCAAAAGCCTCTTTAGCACTGAAGATATTAAGATGTGAATCATTCATTTCCCCCCAATATAAAAACATAATTGAGACTTCTTTAGGACTTCCATTATTCATGTTCCTGCAAGCTGCGGTCTGATTCCAGATCGGCTGGGAATCCAAAGATCTGTGTAATTACAGTATGAGGAATGGCCGAACGATGCATCAGACAGAAGTGAGTTTCCTTCCAAGGTTGTGTGTATTATTTTGCTCCTTCATTCTGCAGCTTTCCCTCCATGTCAGATACATAGATCACACAGCTACAGTATTGCTCTGCTATTACACAGCCTTACCTTCAATGGGTTTTCTTTTCAGAATAACAATGGACTCGTGGCTAGATTCCATTTTCCATTGCACCAAGTAAAGGTAAGAATAAAGGGAGTTTATTGTCTCCCACGCAGGCAGTGGGTTTAGCAGGTATTAGTCTAGTCTTATCAGTTGGAGGCACAAAGAGCTGGGGCTCTGGGGTGAGGAGGGGAGCAAACCTTAAGGGCAGCAACATGTGATCCTTCCCATCCTGACATCGTCGTGGGCCTCTGCAAGGAGGGCTGACATAGCAACAGTGGGATCTTTTGCCGTGACTGTGTGGTAAATTAAACGCCTTTAACATGCTCTGCATCCAAAACTACCCATATGACAGAACTAAAAACAACTCCTTGTTTTTCATGCATTTTCTTACGAAAGTCCAGCAACACGAGGCAATTTCCATTCGTAACAACCATACAGTCTTTTTAAAAGAAACTCCACTCTTCATAGGAAACGAATGAGTCAGGTTTAGTCAACAAAAGTACTTCGTTGGGTTTAGGAAAAGTCAACATTGACTTCTTGTTTCCCACAGGGCACGAACGAGAGGCCGGTTTTTGTTGGACCTATCTGCCTCGCGTCCCACCCGCCCTGAGGGAGTTTTGCGGTGTATATTACATATGAATTGATTTCGTTAGATATCTACAAATTACAGCATCTTTATTCACGTAGATTTAGCTGTGAACGCCGTGTGAGAAAAGCCTGAGGAAAACAACTATGAGTGTTGGAAGGACATGGAGTGTGAACTTTTGTCTCCTTCGCACCTGCTGAAGATGATCCACTGCCACCACAGCTGGTGAAGCAAGGGCCTCAATCAGGGCTTACATGTACATCGTGGTCTATTTTCGCTGGAGCAGCTTGCATCTCTAAAGCATTACACTCACCTGCATATGAATTTGCTATTTAATGAGTAATTATTGACTTTATCTATATGTACTTACATAAAACTAGTTTTCTTGTTTGATTTTATTAATCTTCTCTGAAGTCAGTGATCCAGGATAAGGAACGACTTGGTTTTCCTCCTGCTGATATTCAGGAAAGATAAGACAGGATGTGTACACTAATTAAAACAAGTAAAGCAAAGCAAAGTGGGTTTTTTTTCAAAACTTGTTTTACTTGTTAAACACAAAATAGAACTAAAACACTTTTAGTGGACTTTGGAACAGTGCCGGAGTCGTGCTACATCATGTCACACCCAGATAGGACTTGCATGGCAGTAAAACAACATGCTAATTAAAACACACATCCAATGCTGCTGTTTCCTTGGAGAGGACAATCATTAAACATGTTCAAATTGATTAGACACTGCATTAAAACAATAGAAAGTACGGACCTATGTTTCTGGATTTTTTATATTAGAGACTTCTCTTTCCTCAAAGTAATGGTCCATTCATCATAATCTGTTACCTCCTGCACAAAGGCACAGGTAGAGGGAAATATTGTCAACGTCATCCAAAAAGCTGTCCAGAGTTTCACTGTCTTTTTGATGAATGAGCCAATTTGATGGTCTGCTTGCGTATCAGTTTCTCTCTTGCTGCTGTCTGTCTTTGTTTTTACACGTATGTCTCTATTTTGTTGGTCTGTCTTTCCATCATCCTGCATACTGTCTTGGTGGTTTCCTGCCTGTCTTGTGCTCTGTTTGCATGTCTGCCCATACGTCTGTCTTTGTCTCCCAAAAGAACAAGATCCCATGTCAAAGGAAATCACTTTGACAGGCAGACAGCTTTGAAATCCTCCGATCGACCCTCCTCTGCGTCTCCTTACTGCTGACCTTTCACATCTACAGTATCAGCACTTATTCTGTCACAACAGCATTTTTACCCTGCATCCTGTTTGGTTTTGTGTCAGAAAGATAAGAAAGAGGGAAAGAGACAAAAGCTACAAAGACACTACTTCAGCCCTTAACCAGAATTCATGGCTGCGGTTGGATAAGTAGACCTGAGACAGACGAGCCTCCAAATGGAGGGGAGATGGGGGCAGGTTCCTGCTGAACAGCCCTTTTCTGGATGAATACATTTGATCTGAGGGCTTATTTCATTCATGTCCTGAATCCTGGACACTCTAATAGGAAGTGTCACAACTGTCCTACACCTGAATGGACCAGTCGTTTTGGGTGCTGCAGCTAACGCAGCTCCTCAGAACTACTGTCATTCAACAGTTTTTGAAAAAAATGAAGATAGAAAAGATATCTAGAAAAAGAAACCCTCCACAATCTTTCTACTGGAAATTGTAATAACTTTGTCCTGAACCTACTTTTTAACAGAAGGCAATTCATGACGCTTTGGAGGTTTACTGTTTTAATATCCAGTCAGTTGTCTGTGGTTATTACTGGCCACCCACCTTGTTATATTTTTTTAAAATTTCAAGTGCTGTGAGAGTTAAAAACTTTACAAGAACTAAAAGGAATAATACTTTTCAACATCTTAGCTAGCTAGCACGAAGTGTACACCCTTGCACCATTCAAATCAACCGATGGGATGCTTATAGGGGCCCTAGCCATCAGGCCCACCTCACGACCGGAAAGTTCAGGTTAAACGCGTGCACACAATACACACATGGTTTGTCGGTCCAGAGCCAAAAGTGCGGTAAGGCCAGTTCTGCTGTGCCCCACGAAGCAGAAACGGGCGAGCAGCTTCAGGCAGAAAGACAAGGTTACACACATTACAAAGCAATATGTAGTGATGATGAAAGATTGCAAAAAATGTCATGAAGTAGACGAAGTTTGCCATTATTGTATCTGAAATAGAGAAAAGCTTATAACTTCCTACAGCAGAGCCCCACGGGCTCTGCTGTAGGAAGTTATAAGCTTCATTATAAGTCATAAGCTTCATTATAAGCTACATTTAGGCATGAACATTCTTAAAGAACATTAATATTACCACCAGTCCTTCGTGACCAACCAACATCTCTTACTGCCCTCTCCATTCAAAGCAGTCCAGAACCTCAACAGCAATCCTCTGTGCCAGGACATGCTCTGCAACAGCATTATGATTGTTGTATCTGCATTCAGTCTGTATACTTTATTACTCCGTCGATCAAGAGGATAGTCAGCAGAGATCCCAGAAGTATTAACTCTGTAACAAAACAATCTGATGAAAACCTGTCAATCTTTCTGCCTGATTCATGCTAAATACATATTTTAGTCATGTTCATGTTGAGAGGCATTTACAGTATTGTTCACCACAGTCAGGGGCTGCAACTCAGGGAGAAGTGTTCACAGAATGGTCATGCTGTTTCGGTGATTCTGTCGGTGACACCTCGAGGCATCCTAATCGCTCAGCGTGCCTGTGCATGGGCTTTCCTGGCTTCTGGCTAAAAATATGATGAAATAGCCGGTGGATGCAATTACAAGGAAGTCAAAAGGCTTGTGCTGAACAAAGCAATATCAAGTATGTGGAGTAAAAGAGGTTGAGCGAATGTGAGAGGCTGCCGGTTTGACTGCAAGGCAAGTCTTTGCAATTTCATATGGATAGATTCCCAGGAACTTAAACACAACTGATGAATATTTTACTTTTCAATTTCTTGAAATGTCTTGTCTCAAATGTCATGGCCCTGTTGAGCTTTCTGTAGGGAGATGTCTACCAATGATCATGCACTCTAATTATAAGCAAGTCAAGTCTATTTTACTGGACCACTTAAAAGTCACATGTTAAATTCAAGCAGGTGAACCAAGTTTTGACGCCATATTTATTTATTTGATGACTCATTCATTTCAGTGTTAAACATACAGTACGGAAATGTGTTTTATGTTTTATGTATTTATCATGAACTGTTTAAAATGGTCTAGTTAAATGTATGGATGCTTTTACTTCCAAATTTGCAAAGGAAGTAACGTGCTTTATTAGAATCCTTTGGTTTTTGTCATTAGGTTTAATTATATGTCGATGCGAGGTGTCATGTGCAGAAGGCATTTGCTTTAAAAAAAAATGTTTTTCTTACATTTGCGAGTCAATTGTTTGTTTCAAGTATTGGAACTATTAATTAACACAGTAGCTACAACATTTAACTATCAAAATAACATAAACTATCAAATAACATTTAACTATCAAAAACAGTCAGCACAGTGCAGGAAATAGAAACATATTTGAAATGTACAATAAGATATGGAATATAGGATATGGAATAAAGTGCACACAAAAACAGATAACAGGACCGTAAACCAAGTGAAGTGTATGAATGTTAAAAGTGACGAGTGTGTTTAAATAGAGAGACAGGGATGTGCGGGGGAGAGACCAGAAGGAAAGAGACCAGAAGGAAATTGTCCTGGGGATGCCAGAGTCAGTGGGGGACCCGGGCTCTGTTAATGAGCCCGACTGCCGACGGGAAGAAACAGTTTGTGTGGTGTGAGGTCTTAGTTCTGATGGACCGCAGCCTCCTGCCAGATGGAAGGGGCACAAATAGATCATGTCCAGGGTGGGAGGGGTCGGCAACAATCTTTCGTGCTCGCTTCATGGTTCTTAATGTGAACAAGTCTTGGAGGGAATGCAGATTGCAGCCAATCACCTTCTCAGCAGAGCGGATGATGCGCTGCAGTCTGCCCTTGTCCTTTGCAGTGGCTGCAGCGTACCAGACCGTGATGGAGGAGCAGAGGATGGATTCGATGATGGCTCTGTAGAAATGCACCAACATTGTCTTTGGCAGGTTGAATTTCTTCAGCTGCCTCAGGAAGTACATCCTCTGCTGAGCCTTCTTGGTGATGGAGCTGATGTTCAGCTCCCACTTGAGGTCCTGGGTTATGATGGAGCCCAGGAAGCGGAAGGACTCCACCACGTCGACGGGGGAGTCACCCACAGTGATAGGGGCTGGTGGGGCTGCGTTCTTCCTAAAATCCACAACCATCTCCACTGTCTTTAGAGCGTTGAGCTCTAGGTTGTTCAACCTGCACCAGGTCACCAGATGGTCAGTCTCCCACCTGTAGGCGGACTCATCCCCACCAGAGATGAGTCCAATGAGGGTAGTGTCATCCGCGAACTTCAGGAGCTTGACGGACTGGTGACTGGAGATGCAGCTGTTGGTGTACAGGGAGAAGAGAAGAGGGGAAGAACGCAGCCTTGGGGGGAGCCGGTGCTGATGGTCCTGGAGGCTGAGACGTGTTTTCCCAGCTTGACGTGCTGCTTCCTGTCGGACAGGAAGTCTGTGATCCACTTGCAGGTGGAGTCGGGCACGTGCAGCTGGGAGAGCTTGTCATGCAGCAGAGACGGGATGATGGTTGATGATTGAAAGCAGAGCTGAAGTCCACAAACAGGATCCTGGCGTAGGTTCCTGGGGAGTCCAGATGCTGGAGGGTGAAGTGATGGGCCAAGTTGACTGCGTCATCCACAGATCTGTTGGCTCTATAGGCGAACTGCAGGGGGTCCAGGAGTGGGTCGGTGAGGGTTTTTAGGTGGGACAGGACAAGGCGTTCAAAGGACTTCATGACCACAGAGGTCAGGGCGACGGGCCTGTAGTCATTGAGTCCTGTGATTGTTGTGAAAAATAAAGTTATCTCCCACACTCAGAGCGGATTTAAGAGGATAATGAAAGCTCTCACGAGGCGTTATAGTTATATTAAAAGCAATAGGTTTATTTATCAACAGAGTTATTCAGCCCTGCAGTAATACGTGCACGGGTCACTAATAGCTTCGCTCGCAGAGCTCCACCATTTAGACACGCTTCAACATAGCAGCGTAATCATTTATATAGGGTCCCTCCTCTAGAGGCCCATTGGTTCAAGTCAAAGTTGCAGGCTGAGCATGTTTTTACATGTATTCAACCTGGTTGGGACCTGAGCATATCCGCCCACACTGGCCCGTCCCAGAAGGTGTAGTCATCTGTCAGTGCGTATGAGATGTTGTCGGCTGTGGGGGCAAGGAGAATGGGCACTGCTAGGGCGCTGTCTCTTTCCTGTCTCACTCCTCTATTATTCTACCTTATCTAAAAATGGCAGCCTATCCCTTTGTGACGCAGTTAAAGTTATCAATCTCCCACTGGCTTCTCCCTTGCCCTAGCGTGTACTGTGTGTATTGCGTGAGTGATTATTAAATCTGCATAAACTAATGATTATTAAATCTGCATAAACTAATGATTATTAAATCTGCATAACCTAGTGGCTATCAAAACTGCAAATAAGCTAATTTTCTCAACAAATCCCTCTCTTGACGTCTGAAAGACGTCACTTTCTTTACCTTCCTACCCTGTTACACGCCTGTGTCTGGCTCTGCCTCATCTGACCCTAACAGGCTGGTCTGCTCCTCCCATACTGGGTAAGCTCCATAAGGAGGGGGTGGTAATGGTTCCTTGGAGAGGGCAGTTGTGATGAGACGGCTAACCTAAGAACGAATACAGGGTATTATACAACATCCACATGACACCAGTATTGCAATGAACACTCCCGCTGACACTGCTATTGACAAGATCAGGTGCTTCCATTTTCCAAACATGTTTTCCATCCAATCTCCAACTGGATTGTTTACACCTGATGCTTCCTGCATTTCTTTTGACAGTGCCCTCAGACTATTCAGTGCTTTTATGACTGAACCGTCCGGCGCAGTGTTGTTGGGGATGACAGTGCAACACAGATCTCCAAACATTGAGCAAACACCCCCTTTTTCAGCAAGCAACATGTCTACAGCATTCTGTTCTGCATAGAAATCAAAGAAGTTGGGGCCAGCTGCTCAGCCAGGCCCTCTATTGCATCCCTAGTATGATTAGCCAAGCGAAGAACATTGTAATGCACATTATTAATACGATCAACATTTTTATTTACTGTTATCCATGGAATGATACATACGATACTCTCAAAACCTGCTGGTCTACCAATTTGTATTCATTAGGCACTCCTCTGGGCACTCCGATTTCATCTATGTAGGTTGGACCTTTGTCCAGACTGAACTCAGTTCCAGCTGCTCTTTTTGCTAAGATATGTCTGCGTCTGCATTGGGTCAGGCTTTGTAAGCTTTGAAATATCCTACTGCAGTTGCGTTATCAATTGGTGGAAATATGGATGCCAGAGTCATGCAATTTGATGGAGTAGCCATTTTAGTCATATTTGTCATGCATGCGTATCCTGTTGGGTCAGATTCAGGATATAGTGGTGCTGGTTCGGTGAACCTAGCTGGTCTAGCTGCAGCACAAGCTATACAGCCACTCATTTTGTTTTTTATAGCATTTTGAACAATTCAATTTAACCAAACATTGTCGTTTCCATGTCCTGTAGCTAATTGGATCACCTGTTGGTGGTTGCTGAAAAGTCAAATTACAAATTACAAAACAAATTATGCATTTTGCGTCAGATTACCTCGGACCTCTGCTAGGGGTCTGGACGGCTCAGGTGCTGGGGCACAATGTGACAGGTGGTGCCAAGGTGCTCCTGATTTACCTATGACCTGGACCGAGTGTGAAGTAACCTCCTTCACTTCGTACGGCCCTATCCACCTGGGGTCAGTCCACTTTCTCTTATGAACTTTGACCCTGACCCAGTCACCCACTCGGATGAGATTTTTACCTCTTCCTGGTCAGCTGCACTGGTTCGCTGGACCTGTTTGGAGAGAGCCTCCGTGAGAATGATTAATGCAGTCATATACACCTTCATGTCTACCTGCTGCACCTCTAGGGCAGGAATATGACTATTAACTCATGTGGTGAAAGACGCGTCTCATTTCCTTGTGCCACTGAAAATTGCCATTAGAGCTAGTGGTAAAGCTTCAACCCCTGTCAGCTTTGATGCTGCACATGTTTTTGCTATTTTTCGATTTTAGCGTCTGATTTGCCCTCTCTACCAGTCCTTGTGACTGTGGATGATACACTGATCCATACCTATGTCTGATTCCTAGTCTGGCTTCCACTTCCTGCAAATCATGATATCATTCAACATATTGTAAAAAAGGCTGAACCACTTGGTAAGTGTAAATCAACCAGATTGTTTCACAAGGCTTTGTGAAATACACCAGGGCTTTTGGGTGGCAAAAGTCTGTCCTCTCTGGGGATTAATAAAGTTGTCCTAATCTAATCTAATCTAAATAACCCTAAGGACACCTGGGTCCATTATTATATAGCCTTCAATAAAAACTCAAAAACAGGTGTAATACTTTCAATAGCCTCTCATTTGAGACAGCTCAGCCATGTTGACGGATGTGTGTGTGTGTTTTATCAAACATAAGTTGAATGACTCTTTTTACTGATAAAATTGATTTGTGTAAGTCACCTTTGTTTCTGTACATTACCAGGATCCTCTATATTGCTGAAGTCAGTGAATTGAGTCTGACTTGCTGCCAGTCAGACATGTCCTTCACACCAGTCCTGGTGTACCATGTGGAAACATGTGGAAACATGTGGAATCCTCCCCCTTTACAAACTCAGATTGTGTGGGACACAGAGAAACAGACAGCAGCAGTACTTTTTTGTCCAACAAACTGTTATTATACCATTATATAATTTCCACCTCTCTAAATCATACTTCCTCTAACCTTGCATCTCGTTCACGTAACCCATGTGCTGTGCAGTGAAGTGAATCAGCCTGCATGTGACAGTCTAAACATTTTCTCTTTTTAGTTAACGTGACTTGCTGTGACTTTCTAAATCCTTCAATCTCATTCGAATACATATGTGGGTGTGAGTGGTGTTTGTCTAGTTCCTAATGTGTGTATTAAATATACAAGTTTGTCATCTAAAGAATCTGAAGTTAACTCACCCTCGGTGTTGTATTTGTGTGCGCGTCGTTGGTCCAGCTCTGGTCTCACTCCGGTCCCTGCTGCACCCCCCTTTGATGGCTGATTGTCGAGCCCTCCCACCACTCCTTGTTCATGGAGCGTGAGCATCTGTTCCTCAATGTTCAAGCTGCCACATTTATGGCACACAAAGTCTTCAGTTGGTGTGTGTCAAAGTCTCAAAGTGTCTTTCAGCTTCCTCTCATGCCCTGATACATTATCAGCTGGGCATGCTTGCATCTGTGCTGACGAAACTTCTCTGTTGTCCGTTGTTGAACTGATCCTCATGTTCAGCATGCTGCATGTCACACAACTCTCTTGTGTGATGTTCTCCAGGCTTATGGATGGCGGAAAGCTTTCTTACAAAGTTCAGTCAGAGCTGTCACCGCATGTTTATACGGCCAGTTTTCACCATCCTCGTATGCAACTCACTGCAGGTTTGAATGCCGCAGATATTTTCTGTAGCATTGACATGGTACCTGTAGATTTTGACGAGTCTCATTCGTCTTCTTCATCCTCAACGTGTTGAGTGGTGGGTGTCGTTGTTTGTGGCTGGGGAGCATACAGCAGGAAGCGGAATCCCCAGATCAGGACCAAGGACTAAAAATCAACAAAACAAACAAAACAAAACAGCTGCCAAAAGTTCAGCAGCAAATGTTAGACATGTAGAGATACAATTCTTAGATCCCTGTGTTTCTGTGTGTGCGTGCCTCTGTGTGTGTGTGTGTGTGTGTGTGTCTCACCCCTGCATTCCTCTCTCTCTCTCTGCTCACATGCCTCTCTGTCTATTTTAAACAGTTACACCTATTTTCGTTTCCTCTTGGACATCAACTTATTTGTATCTGCTTCACCCTTTTCTCTGCTCCCAGCACGTTCTGAGTTAATCAAATTTTAATCATAGGCTAAAACTGCCTCTTTCAGGGAATCCCAATTTTGTTTACTTTTTACTTTTACTTCACTACATTTTGCAAAGAAAACTGATACTTTTACTCCGATACATTTCCCCTGAAACCTTCGTTACTCGCTACAAAATCAAATCTATCTTTAGAAACAAAATGAATCATGAGACCAGCGTCGGGGACTGTGGTGGAACACAGACTGCCAGCTTATCTCCAACCTTGGCCTTGCTATGTTTTCGCTCCTAACTTTGTTTAGTCTCCCAGTAAACTGAAGTATTAACCCTTAGCACACATACCAAATTAAAACCATTAAAACCATTAAAACCAACCCCTCTGAAATATGCACAAATCACGTATCGATCTATTCTAATGTTTTATGTTTGTGTTTGATAGCAACGGGTGTGTCTCATATGCGTTTCCACTGTCCCTCAAACTTTGAAAGTCACACACACACATTTGCAGCTCAGCTCAGCAGCTCAGCAGCTCTCTTTCTGTCATATGCACGCTCAAAATAATCACATTCATTTAACCAAAATTAAAACCAAGCATACTGCCGTCTTTGGAATGCGCACAAATCACAAATACGGTCACAAATACGGCCGAAAGAAATGGATACTTTTACAAATACATTCAAATAATAAACACAAAATTAAAATCATCCACTCGGTCTGTTCTTTTAACCACTCAACAGTCAATTCACTTCCTCACCCTCAGCAAACAGACTGGCGCATCGATGACCTCTTGATCACGATACAAATGACAAACTGCTTTTTCAGCAAACAAAATACAGTCAAATCATAAAAATTCTTTCCCTAACCAACACACAAAACAAACAACGTTACTTTGCATCACAGCGGCCGCTGCGTATCATAAAACACAAGTACAATATCTGCTTCGGCTGGGGTTCGAACACGGCCCTACCGCGTGGAAGGCCGCAATGCTAACCCCTATGCTACTGGCCCTGTGTAGCCACAACACAATTTAGCACACTTAAATAGCGACGGCCTCTGCTCCGGCCTGTCTCCTGTCGACTTTTCTTTTACACTTCGTCCGTTATCAACAATACATCAGTTATCTTGAATTTTGTGCTCTCACCCAGAAACTCCGTCGAGGATACTCTAAGATATCATGGTTTTCCACTAAGCGCCACACACAAATTCAGTGTCCTGAGACTCGATGCCTCGATAAGGTAATTTTCTCTTCGCCCGCTATCAACGACTCATCGGTTATCTTAAAACCTGTGCTCCCGTGCAGAAACTATTTAAAGGTTACTCTACGCAGAGTTAACTTGGTTTTACACCACACGCAACACACGTCCGGAGACGGACACTAAATGTCTTGATACGGTAATACTTCACGGTCTATTTTCTCAATGACTTTTTACATATATCCCCGTCATGTTATGCCGTTTCTTCGTAGTCCAAAACGTTTTATAAATTACGTTAAAGATTACGCTATTTGTGGCATGAATTCGAGCGCTTCATGTGGCGCGCGTGACCGCGACAGAAGAGGCGCGCGACCGCGTCTCACACTACTTCACTCTACGCTGCCACAAAAACGTCATTTTTCGCCTTTTATTCTACGTTTTCTGATGGACTCATTCACTCATGTGTACAATGACTGTATAACAACTCTGTTGCTCGGTCGATTATTCTTTACAAGTACTCTATAACTATGCAATACTTACAGCTCGGTCAGTCTGATAAAATCTGGATCAGCCTATAAATACAATATTGCAGAATTCAGTTAAATAGGTTTCTGCGCTCACCTTCGTTTGTACCGGTACAATCAGACTGTCGAGCTGCTCGCACGGCACTGGTGGCAATTACCAGCAATCCCAGCCTCAGAGGGAAAAAACAACGCCTTTTTGGTTCTGAACAGATAAAGAGAGGTCCATTATTTCTCTAATCCGAAGCTCTGTATCGTATCTATCACGTCGGGGTCACCATCTGTTGTGAAAAATAAAGTTATCTCCCACACTCAGAGCGGATTTAAGAGGATAATGAAAGCTCTCACGAGGCGTTATAGTTATATTAAAAGCAATAGGTTTATTTATCAACAGAGTTATTCAGCCCTGCAGTAATACGTGCACGGGTCACTAATAGCTTCGCTCGCAGAGCTCCACCATTTAGACACGCTTCAACATAGCAGCGTAATCATTTATATAGGGTCCCTCCTCTAGAGGCCCATTGGTTCAAGTCAAAGTTGCAGGCTGAGCATGTTTTTACATGTATTCAACCTGGTTGGGACCTGAGCATATCCGCCCACACTGGCCCGTCCCAGAAGGTGTAGTCATCTGTCAGTGCGTATGAGATGTTGTCGGCTGTGGGGGCAAGGAGAATGGGCACTGCTAGGGCGCTGTCTCTTTCCTGTCTCACTCCTCTATTATTCTACCTTATCTAAAAATGGCAGCCTATCCCTTTGTGACGCAGTTAAAGTTATCAATCTCCCACTGGCTTCTCCCTTGCCCTAGCGTGTACTGTGTGTATTGCGTGAGTGATTATTAAATCTGCATAAACTAATGATTATTAAATCTGCATAAACTAATGATTATTAAATCTGCATAACCTAGTGGCTATCAAAACTGCAAATAAGCTAATTTTCTCAACATGATCCTTGGTTTTTTTAGGGACAGGGATGATGGTGGAGACCTTGAAGCAGGCTGGTACGTGGCATGTCTCCAGGAAGGTGTTGAAAATGTCTGTAAACACCGGAGACAGCTGATCAGCACAATGCTTTAGGGTGGAGGGGGAGACAGAGTCCGGGCCGGCTGCTTTGCGGGGGTTCTGTTTTTTAAAAAGCCTGTTTACCAGGCTTGATGAGGAGCATCTTCCTCTCGCTCTGTACCGGTCTTAAAGATATAAAGTACAATCATTTGTCTTGACAAGCATCCTCCTAGAATTGCCCTTGAGTCAAACATTGATTCCCTTCCAGTCATGGGATGTTAATGTGTATCTTATGACTTGGACTGGCTATATGTAAGAAAAACATCTACTCAGGATAAGAAGCATAATGCTGGGATGAATAAGTATTAAAGATCAATATTGTAATCACACACACTTTGTCTCAGCCAGGTTTTCTATTGAGCTTTTTAAAATCTTAGTGGGACGAAGATTAATTAAATAAAGGATTAAATGTGCTATGTGTAAGATCTTGCCACATGCTCCAAACAAATATGGGTCAGTTTCACCTTTACCACTGTCTGTTAGTGCTGCCCACGGGGAGTTGGGGCAGTCGGCCGGGATCAGACCCCAAAAGCCAGGTGACTTTGCCTGGAAGAGAGTGGAGACAGCTCTGGCGGGGCAGCTCTACTTTTTCGTCCTCTCATGTTGGACTGAGGGCAGACCGGATGCTCAAGAGACTGAATGCTCATTTTAGTCGATTTCTGCAACGTAATACATAGACGTCTTCACTGTTACTTCTTCACATAGTTGATAATGTTTGTCAATAACAATAACAATGATCCATAGAAACTTGTGAGCAACATTTTACACAGTTTGTGAATTATTTTACAACTGTATGATTATAAATACTATATTTCAAAATATCCCTCCTCTATGCAAAGCTCTCTAAGTTTTACTGTACTTGACCCTCAGTAAATAATCAATGCTAACAATTTGATATTCAAGGAGGGATTTGGTAATCCTTAAATTATTATAGTGGCATCAAACATACTAAGCCAAATTCCGAAAAGTGCTAACGGACAAAATCTATTCTGAATCCAAAGTTACAGGTCAGATATGCTGCTGGTTCACACAACAGGAGTTTGGTGAGAGTATATTACCACAGCAGCCGACATCGGACACACTGGAAGCCTGAAGTGAGCTCTGAGGCAGACTGGCACACAGGCTTCCTGCCCCCTGGTAGCATTGAAGACTGGCCGACCATCTTTACACTCTGCTGACGGCAGCCACTCAAGCTCCAGAGGAACAAGTCCTCCGGGCCGCGCTGGCTTGCCCCACAAAGAGACACCTATCACCATGCAGGGCTTAAGAGCACGACTGAGTCTTCCCCATAGTCCAAACGCCCACCGTCAGCATTGGCTCCGAGAAGCCAGGGCTACTACCTGGGTAACTCCGTAGTCTTCCCAGAATGCAGTTCTTAAGACAGGGGTGTCAAACTCAAAGCCCACGGGCCGGAGCCCGCGGGCCTCGAGTACCCCTGTCTTATCATCAGCGCCATGCTTTGTCGTCGGACGCAGCATGCTGACTGTGCAGATGCTATGACCAGTGGTTTTTCCGCGGCCTGCCTCAGAGCTTTCCAGGTGTCTTCTGTGGAGTTGTTGAAGACAGTAGGGGCAGGCTGAAGATCTAGATGATGGCATGTGGAGTGGGACTGCCCTCAGTGGAAGAAACCTTGAGCACCGATGTGATGATGAATGGGGAGGAGGGTCACATCGGTTTCTACTGAAATGACAGCTGACTGCACAGAAGAGAACAGGTCTTTAAAGTTTGACAGGAAATATATGATTGGCTGAGGGAGGCCGTGGCGAAATCGCCCACTGTCAGCTGATAGAGTAGGAGCCAGAGAGCGAGAGCCAGAGAGATGAGTGAGTGAATGAGAGCATAACAAGACTGTCCTAATGTAGGAAGTTAGAGTAAATCCTCAAACTTTACATACCGGTAGTGATAGTATTTATAATCATACAGTTGTAAATTAATTCTTTCAAAATATCACTCCTCTGAGCAAAGCTCTAAGTTTTACTGTACTTGACCCTCAGTAAAAAATCAATGCTAACAATTTGATATTCAAGGAGGGATTTGGTAATCCTTAAATGATTATAGTGGCACCAAACATACTAAGCCAAATTAAGAAAAGTGCGAATGGACAAAATCTATTCTGAATCCAAAGTTACAGGTCAGATATGCTGCTGGTTCACACGACAGGAGTTTGGTGAGAGTATATTACCCCATCATCGTACATCGGACACCGGAAGTACCCAAACGCATGTTGGCACATGATTTGAAGACTGGCCATCCCCTTGTTTGATACTACTGAAACAGCAGCCCAACACAGTGACATGTCACCGTTCAGGACTCTCACTCAGGAGATACGTGACTGCCTCTCCCCGACAGTACACGCTCACTGTCACGATCAGGGCAACCAGGGAAGTTACTCTTGCATGTGTCACAACTACGTTAGAGGCAAGACCAGTGTCCAGATATAACAATGATCCATAGAAACTTGTGAGCAACATTTTACACAGTTTGTGAATTATTTTACAACTGTATGATTATAAATACTATATTTCAAAATATCCCTCCTCTATGCAAAGCTCTCTAAGTTTTACTGTACTTGACCCTCAGTAAATAATCAATGCTAACAATTTGATATTCAAGGAGGGATTTGGTAATCCTTAAATTATTATAGTGGCATCAAACATACTAAGCCAAATTCCGAAAAAGTGCTAACGGACAAAATCTATTCTGAATCCAAAGTTACAGGTCAGATATGCTGCTGGTTCACACAACAGGAGTTTGGTGAGAGTATATTACCACAGCAGCCGACATCGGACACACCGGAAGCCTGAAGTGAGCTCTGAGGCAGACTGGCACACAGGCTTCCTGCCCCCTGGTAGCATTGAAGACTGGCCGACCATCTTTACACTCTGCTGACGGCAGCCACTCAAGCTCCAGAGGAACAAGTCCTCCGGGCCGCGCTGGCTTGCCCCACAAAGAGACACCTATCACCATGCAGGGCTTAAGAGCACGACTGAGTCTTCCCCATAGTCCAAACGCCCACCGTCAGCATTGGCTCCGAGAAGCCAGGGCTACTACCTGGGTAACTCCGTAGTCTTCCCAGAATGCAGTTCTTAAGACAGGGGTGTCAAACTCAAAGCCCACGGGCCGGAGCCCGCGGGCCTCGAGTAACCCTGTCTTATCATCAGCGCCATGCTTTGTCGTCGGACGCAGCATGCTGACTGTGCAGATGCTATGACCAGTGGTTTTTCCGCGGCCTGCCTCAGAGCTTTCCAGGTGTCTTCTGTGGAGTTGTTGAAGACAGTAGGGGCAGGCTGAAGATCTAGATGATGGCATGTGGAGTGGGACTGCCCTCAGTGGAAGAAACCTTGAGCACCGATGTGATGATGAATGGGGAGGAGGGTCACATCGGTTTCTACTGAAATGACAGCTGACTGCACAGAAGAGAACAGGTCTTTAAAGTTTGACAGGAAATATATGATTGGCTGAGGGAGGCCGTGGCGAAATCGCCCACTGTCAGCTGATAGAGTAGGAGCCAGAGAGCGAGAGCCAGAGAGATGAGTGAGTGAATGAGAGCATAACAAGACTGTCCTAATGTAGGAAGTTAGAGTAAATCCTCAAACTTTACATACCGGTAGTGATAGTATTTATAATCATACAGTTGTAAATTAATTCTTTCAAAATATCACTCCTCTGAGCAAAGCTCTAAGTTTTACTGTACTTGACCCTCAGTAAAAAATCAATGCTAACAATTTGATATTCAAGGAGGGATTTGGTAATCCTTAAATGATTATAGTGGCACCAAACATACTAAGCCAAATTAAGAAAAGTGCGAATGGACAAAATCTATTCTGAATCCAAAGTTACAGGTCAGATATGCTGCTGGTTCACACGACAGGAGTTTGGTGAGAGTATATTACCCCATCATCGTACATCGGACACCGGAAGTACCCAAACGCATGTTGGCACATGATTTGAAGACTGGCCATCCCCTTGTTTGATACTACTGAAACAGCAGCCCAACACAGTGACATGTCACCGTTCAGGACTCTCACTCAGGAGATACGTGACTGCCTCTCCCCGACAGTACACGCTCACTGTCACGATCAGGGCAACCAGGGAAGTTACTCTTGCATGTGTCACAACTACGTTAGAGGCAAGACCAGTGTCCAGATATAACAATGATCCATAGAAACTTGTGAGCAACATTTTACACAGTTTGTGAATTATTTTACAACTGTATGATTATAAATACTATATTTCAAAATATCCCTCCTCTATGCAAAGCTCTCTAAGTTTTACTGTACTTGACCCTCAGTAAATAATCAATGCTAACAATTTGATATTCAAGGAGGGATTTGGTAATCCTTAAATTATTATAGTGGCATCAAACATACTAAGCCAAATTCCGAAAAGTGCTAACGGACAAAATCTATTCTGAATCCAAAGTTACAGGTCAGATATGCTGCTGGTTCACACAACAGGAGTTTGGTGAGAGTATATTACCACAGCAGCCGACATCGGACACACCGGAAGCCTGAAGTGAGCTCTGAGGCAGACTGGCACACAGGCTTCCTGCCCCCTGGTAGCATTGAAGACTGGCCGACCATCTTTACACTCTGCTGACGGCAGCCACTCAAGCTCCAGAGGAACAAGTCCTCCGGGCCGCGCTGGCTTGCCCCACAAAGAGACACCTATCACCATGCAGGGCTTAAGAGCACGACTGAGTCTTCCCCATAGTCCAAACGCCCACCGTCAGCATTGGCTCCGAGAAGCCAGGGCTACTACCTGGGTAACTCCGTAGTCTTCCCAGAATGCAGTTCTTAAGACAGGGGTGTCAAACTCAAAGCCCACGGGCCGGAGCCCGCGGGCCTCGAGTACCCCTGTCTTATCATCAGCGCCATGCTTTGTCGTCGGACGCAGCATGCTGACTGTGCAGATGCTATGACCAGTGGTTTTTCCGCGGCCTGCCTCAGAGCTTTCCAGGTGTCTTCTGTGGAGTTGTTGAAGACAGTAGGGGCAGGCTGAAGATCGAGATGATGGCATGTGGAGTGGGACTGCCCTCAGTGGAAGAAACCTTGAGCACCGATGTGATGATGAATGGGGAGGAGGGTCACATCGGTTTCTACTGAAATGACAGCTGACTGCACAGAAGAGAACAGGTCTTTAAAGTTTGACAGGAAATATATGATTGGCTGAGGGAGGCCGTGGCGAAATCGCCCACTGTCAGCTGATAGAGTAGGAGCCAGAGAGCGAGAGCCAGAGAGATGAGTGAGTGAATGAGAGCATAACAAGACTGTCCTAATGTAGGAAGTTAGAGTAAATCCTCAAACTTTACATACCGGTAGTGATAGTATTTATAATCATACAGTTGTAAATTAATTCTTTCAAAATATCACTCCTCTGAGCAAAGCTCTAAGTTTTACTGTACTTGACCCTCAGTAAAAAATCAATGCTAACAATTTGATATTCAAGGAGGGATTTGGTAATCCTTAAATGATTATAGTGGCACCAAACATACTAAGCCAAATTAAGAAAAGTGCGAATGGACAAAATCTATTCTGAATCCAAAGTTACAGGTCAGATATGCTGCTGGTTCACACGACAGGAGTTTGGTGAGAGTATATTACCCCATCATCGTACATCGGACACCGGAAGTACCCAAACGCATGTTGGCACATGATTTGAAGACTGGCCATCCCCTTGTTTGATACTACTGAAACAGCAGCCCAACACAGTGACATGTCACCGTTCAGGACTCTCACTCAGGAGATACGTGACTGCCTCTCCCCGACAGTACACGCTCACTGTCACGATCAGGGCAACCAGGGAAGTTACTCTTGCATGTGTCACAACTACGTTAGAGGCAAGACCAGTGTCCAGATATAACAATGATCCATAGAAACTTGTGAGCAACATTTTACACAGTTTGTGAATTATTTTACAACTGTATGATTATAAATACTATATTTCAAAATATCCCTCCTCTATGCAAAGCTCTCTAAGTTTTACTGTACTTGACCCTCAGTAAATAATCAATGCTAACAATTTGATATTCAAGGAGGGATTTGGTAATCCTTAAATTATTATAGTGGCATCAAACATACTAAGCCAAATTCCGAAAAGTGCTAACGGACAAAATCTATTCTGAATCCAAAGTTACAGGTCAGATATGCTGCTGGTTCACACAACAGGAGTTTGGTGAGAGTATATTACCACAGCAGCCGACATCGGACACACCGGAAGCCTGAAGTGAGCTCTGAGGCAGACTGGCACACAGGCTTCCTGCCCCCTGGTAGCATTGAAGACTGGCCGACCATCTTTACACTCTGCTGACGGCAGCCACTCAAGCTCCAGAGGAACAAGTCCTCCGGGCCGCGCTGGCTTGCCCCACAAAGAGACACCTATCACCATGCAGGGCTTAAGAGCACGACTGAGTCTTCCCCATAGTCCAAACGCCCACCGTCAGCATTGGCTCCGAGAAGCCAGGGCTACTACCTGGGTAACTCCGTAGTCTTCCCAGAATGCAGTTCTTAAGACAGGGGTGTCAAACTCAAAGCCCACGGGCCGGAGCCCGCGGGCCTCGAGTAACCCTGTCTTATCATCAGCGCCATGCTTTGTCATCGGACGCAGCATGCTGACTGTGCAGATGCTATGACCAGTGGTTTTTCCGCGGCCTGCCTCAGAGCTTTCCAGGTGTCTTCTGTGGAGTTGTTGAAGACAGTAGGGGCAGGCTGAAGATCTAGATGATGGCATGTGGAGTGGGACTGCCCTCAGTGGAAGAAACCTTGAGCACCGATGTGATGATGAATGGGGAGGAGGGTCACATCGGTTTCTACTGAAATGACAGCTGACTGCACAGAAGAGAACAGGTCTTTAAAGTTTGACAGGAAATATATGATTGGCTGAGGGAGGCCGTGGCGAAATCGCCCACTGTCAGCTGATAGAGTAGGAGCCAGAGAGCGAGAGCCAGAGAGATGAGTGAGTGAATGAGAGCATAACAAGACTGTCCTAATGTAGGAAGTTAGAGTAAATCCTCAAACTTTACATACCGGTAGTGATAGTATTTATAATCATACAGTTGTAAATTAATTCTTTCAAAATATCACTCCTCTGAGCAAAGCTCTAAGTTTTACTGTACTTGACCCTCAGTAAAAAATCAATGCTAACAATTTGATATTCAAGGAGGGATTTGGTAATCCTTAAATGATTATAGTGGCACCAAACATACTAAGCCAAATTAAGAAAAGTGCGAATGGACAAAATCTATTCTGAATCCAAAGTTACAGGTCAGATATTCTGCTGGTTCACACGACAGGAGTTTGGTGAGAGTATATTACCCCATCATCGTACATCGGACACCGGAAGTACCCAAACGCATGTTGGCACATGATTTGAAGACTGGCCATCCCCTTGTTTGATACTACTGAAACAGCAGCCCAACACAGTGACATGTCACCGTTCAGGACTCTCACTCAGGAGATACGTGACTGCCTCTCCCCGACAGTACACGCTCACTGTCACGATCAGGGCAACCAGGGAAGTTACTCTTGCATGTGTCACAACTACGTTAGAGGCAAGACCAGTGTCCAGATATAACAATGATCCATAGAAACTTGTGAGCAACATTTTACACAGTTTGTGAATTATTTTACAACTGTATGATTATAAATACTATATTTCAAAATATCCCTCCTCTATGCAAAGCTCTCTAAGTTTTACTGTACTTGACCCTCAGTAAATAATCAATGCTAACAATTTGATATTCAAGGAGGGATTTGGTAATCCTTAAATTATTATAGTGGCATCAAACATACTAAGCCAAATTCCGAAAAGTGCTAACGGACAAAATCTATTCTGAATCCAAAGTTACAGGTCAGATATGCTGCTGGTTCACACAACAGGAGTTTGGTGAGAGTATATTACCACAGCAGCCGACATCGGACACACCGGAAGCCTGAAGTGAGCTCTGAGGCAGACTGGCACACAGGCTTCCTGCCCCCTGGTAGCATTGAAGACTGGCCGACCATCTTTACACTCTGCTGACGGCAGCCACTCAAGCTCCAGAGGAACAAGTCCTCCGGGCCGCGCTGGCTTGCCCCACAAAGAGACACCTATCACCATGCAGGGCTTAAGAGCACGACTGAGTCTTCCCCATAGTCCAAACGCCCACCGTCAGCATTGGCTCCGAGAAGCCAGGGCTACTACCTGGGTAACTCCGTAGTCTTCCCAGAATGCAGTTCTTAAGACAGGGGTGTCAAACTCAAAGCCCACGGGCCGGAGCCCGCGGGCCTCGAGTACCCCTGTCTTATCATCAGCGCCATGCTTTGTCGTCGGACGCAGCATGCTGACTGTGCAGATGCTATGACCAGTGGTTTTTCCGCGGCCTGCCTCAGAGCTTTCCAGGTGTCTTCTGTGGAGTTGTTGAAGACAGTAGGGGCAGGCTGAAGATCGAGATGATGGCATGTGGAGTGGGACTGCCCTCAGTGGAAGAAACCTTGAGCACCGATGTGATGATGAATGGGGAGGAGGGTCACATCGGTTTCTACTGAAATGACAGCTGACTGCACAGAAGAGAACAGGTCTTTAAAGTTTGACAGGAAATATATGATTGGCTGAGGGAGGCCGTGGCGAAATCGCCCACTGTCAGCTGATAGAGTAGGAGCCAGAGAGCGAGAGCCAGAGAGATGAGTGAGTGAATGAGAGCATAACAAGACTGTCCTAATGTAGGAAGTTAGAGTAAATCCTCAAACTTTACATACCGGTAGTGATAGTATTTATAATCATACAGTTGTAAATTAATTCTTTCAAAATATCACTCCTCTGAGCAAAGCTCTAAGTTTTACTGTACTTGACCCTCAGTAAAAAATCAATGCTAACAATTTGATATTCAAGGAGGGATTTGGTAATCCTTAAATGATTATAGTGGCACCAAACATACTAAGCCAAATTAAGAAAAGTGCGAAAGGACAAAATCTATTCTGAATCCAAAGTTACAGGTCAGATATTCTGCTGGTTCACACGACAGGAGTTTGGTGAGAGTATATTACCCCATCATCGTACATCGGACACCGGAAGTACCCAAACGCATGTTGGCACATGATTTGAAGACTGGCCATCCCCTTGTTTGATACTACTGAAACAGCAGCCCAACACAGTGACATGTCACCGTTCAGGACTCTCACTCAGGAGATACGTGACTGCCTCTCCCCGACAGTACACGCTCACTGTCACGATCAGGGCAACCAGGGAAGTTACTCTTGCATGTGTCACAACTACGTTAGAGGCAAGACCAGTGTCCAGATATAACAATGATCCATAGAAACTTGTGAGCAACATTTTACACAGTTTGTGAATTATTTTACAACTGTATGATTATAAATACTATATTTCAAAATATCCCTCCTCTATGCAAAGCTCTCTAAGTTTTACTGTACTTGACCCTCAGTAAATAATCAATGCTAACAATTTGATATTCAAGGAGGGATTTGGTAATCCTTAAATTATTATAGTGGCATCAAACATACTAAGCCAAATTCCGAAAAGTGCTAACGGACAAAATCTATTCTGAATCCAAAGTTACAGGTCAGATATGCTGCTGGTTCACACAACAGGAGTTTGGTGAGAGTATATTACCACAGCAGCCGACATCGGACACACCGGAAGCCTGAAGTGAGCTCTGAGGCAGACTGGCACACAGGCTTCCTGCCCCCTGGTAGCATTGAAGACTGGCCGACCATCTTTACACTCTGCTGACGGCAGCCACTCAAGCTCCAGAGGAACAAGTCCTCCGGGCCGCGCTGGCTTGCCCCACAAAGAGACACCTATCACCATGCAGGGCTTAAGAGCACGACTGAGTCTTCCCCATAGTCCAAACGCCCACCGTCAGCATTGGCTCCGAGAAGCCAGGGCTACTACCTGGGTAACTCCGTAGTCTTCCCAGAATGCAGTTCTTAAGACAGGGGTGTCAAACTCAAAGCCCACGGGCCGGAGCCCGCGGGCCTCGAGTACCCCTGTCTTATCATCAGCGCCATGCTTTGTCGTCGGACGCAGCATGCTGACTGTGCAGATGCTATGACCAGTGGTTTTTCCGCGGCCTGCCTCAGAGCTTTCCAGGTGTCTTCTGTGGAGTTGTTGAAGACAGTAGGGGCAGGCTGAAGATCGAGATGATGGCATGTGGAGTGGGACTGCCCTCAGTGGAAGAAACCTTGAGCACCGATGTGATGATGAATGGGGAGGAGGGTCACATCGGTTTCTACTGAAATGACAGCTGACTGCACAGAAGAGAACAGGTCTTTAAAGTTTGACAGGAAATATATGATTGGCTGAGGGAGGCCGTGGCGAAATCGCCCACTGTCAGCTGATAGAGTAGGAGCCAGAGAGCGAGAGCCAGAGAGATGAGTGAGTGAATGAGAGCATAACAAGACTGTCCTAATGTAGGAAGTTAGAGTAAATCCTCAAACTTTACATACCGGTAGTGATAGTATTTATAATCATACAGTTGTAAATTAATTCTTTCAAAATATCACTCCTCTGAGCAAAGCTCTAAGTTTTACTGTACTTGACCCTCAGTAAAAAATCAATGCTAACAATTTGATATTCAAGGAGGGATTTGGTAATCCTTAAATGATTATAGTGGCACCAAACATACTAAGCCAAATTAAGAAAAGTGCGAAAGGACAAAATCTATTCTGAATCCAAAGTTACAGGTCAGATATTCTGCTGGTTCACACGACAGGAGTTTGGTGAGAGTATATTACCCCATCATCGTACATCGGACACCGGAAGTACCCAAACGCATGTTGGCACATGATTTGAAGACTGGCCATCCCCTTGTTTGATACTACTGAAACAGCAGCCCAACACAGTGACATGTCACCGTTCAGGACTCTCACTCAGGAGATACGTGACTGCCTCTCCCCGACAGTACACGCTCACTGTCACGATCAGGGCAACCAGGGAAGTTACTCTTGCATGTGTCACAACTACGTTAGAGGCAAGACCAGTGTCCAGATATAACAATGATCCATAGAAACTTGTGAGCAACATTTTACACAGTTTGTGAATTATTTTACAACTGTATGATTATAAATACTATATTTCAAAATATCCCTCCTCTATGCAAAGCTCTCTAAGTTTTACTGTACTTGACCCTCAGTAAATAATCAATGCTAACAATTTGATATTCAAGGAGGGATTTGGTAATCCTTAAATTATTATAGTGGCATCAAACATACTAAGCCAAATTCCGAAAAGTGCTAACGGACAAAATCTATTCTGAATCCAAAGTTACAGGTCAGATATGCTGCTGGTTCACACAACAGGAGTTTGGTGAGAGTATATTACCACAGCAGCCGACATCGGACACACCGGAAGCCTGAAGTGAGCTCTGAGGCAGACTGGCACACAGGCTTCCTGCCCCCTGGTAGCATTGAAGACTGGCCGACCATCTTTACACTCTGCTGACGGCAGCCACTCAAGCTCCAGAGGAACAAGTCCTCCGGGCCGCGCTGGCTTGCCCCACAAAGAGACACCTATCACCATGCAGGGCTTAAGAGCACGACTGAGTCTTCCCCATAGTCCAAACGCCCACCGTCAGCATTGGCTCCGAGAAGCCAGGGCTACTACCTGGGTAACTCCGTAGTCTTCCCAGAATGCAGTTCTTAAGACAGGGGTGTCAAACTCAAAGCCCACGGGCCGGAGCCCGCGGGCCTCGAGTACCCCTGTCTTATCATCAGCGCCATGCTTTGTCGTCGGACGCAGCATGCTGACTGTGCAGATGCTATGACCAGTGGTTTTTCCGCGGCCTGCCTCAGAGCTTTCCAGGTGTCTTCTGTGGAGTTGTTGAAGACAGTAGGGGCAGGCTGAAGATCGAGATGATGGCATGTGGAGTGGGACTGCCCTCAGTGGAAGAAACCTTGAGCACCGATGTGATGATGAATGGGGAGGAGGGTCACATCGGTTTCTACTGAAATGACAGCTGACTGCACAGAAGAGAACAGGTCTTTAAAGTTTGACAGGAAATATATGATTGGCTGAGGGAGGCCGTGGCGAAATCGCCCACTGTCAGCTGATAGAGTAGGAGCCAGAGAGCGAGAGCCAGAGAGATGAGTGAGTGAATGAGAGCATAACAAGACTGTCCTAATGTAGGAAGTTAGAGTAAATCCTCAAACTTTACATACCGGTAGTGATAGTATTTATAATCATACAGTTGTAAATTAATTCTTTCAAAATATCACTCCTCTGAGCAAAGCTCTAAGTTTTACTGTACTTGACCCTCAGTAAAAAATCAATGCTAACAATTTGATATTCAAGGAGGGATTTGGTAATCCTTAAATGATTATAGTGGCACCAAACATACTAAGCCAAATTAAGAAAAGTGCGAATGGACAAAATCTATTCTGAATCCAAAGTTACAGGTCAGATATTCTGCTGGTTCACACGACAGGAGTTTGGTGAGAGTATATTACCCCATCATCGTACATCGGACACCGGAAGTACCCAAACGCATGTTGGCACATGATTTGAAGACTGGCCATCCCCTTGTTTGATACTACTGAAACAGCAGCCCAACACAGTGACATGTCACCGTTCAGGACTCTCACTCAGGAGATACGTGACTGCCTCTCCCCGACAGTACACGCTCACTGTCACGATCAGGGCAACCAGGGAAGTTACTCTTGCATGTGTCACAACTACGTTAGAGGCAAGACCAGTGTCCAGATATAACAATGATCCATAGAAACTTGTGAGCAACATTTTACACAGTTTGTGAATTATTTTACAACTGTATGATTATAAATACTATATTTCAAAATATCCCTCCTCTATGCAAAGCTCTCTAAGTTTTACTGTACTTGACCCTCAGTAAATAATCAATGCTAACAATTTGATATTCAAGGAGGGATTTGGTAATCCTTAAATTATTATAGTGGCATCAAACATACTAAGCCAAATTCCGAAAAGTGCTAACGGACAAAATCTATTCTGAATCCAAAGTTACAGGTCAGATATGCTGCTGGTTCACACAACAGGAGTTTGGTGAGAGTATATTACCACAGCAGCCGACATCGGACACACCGGAAGCCTGAAGTGAGCTCTGAGGCAGACTGGCACACAGGCTTCCTGCCCCCTGGTAGCATTGAAGACTGGCCGACCATCTTTACACTCTGCTGACGGCAGCCACTCAAGCTCCAGAGGAACAAGTCCTCCGGGCCGCGCTGGCTTGCCCCACAAAGAGACACCTATCACCATGCAGGGCTTAAGAGCACGACTGAGTCTTCCCCATAGTCCAAACGCCCACCGTCAGCATTGGCTCCGAGAAGCCAGGGCTACTACCTGGGTAACTCCGTAGTCTTCCCAGAATGCAGTTC